>NW_028318131.1:117500-145000 GCF_062004578.1 Staurois parvus | reverse complement strand
TTTACAGCTGAACTCCAGGACAGAGAAAGAGTTCTGTTCCCAAAGCATAAAAAAAAAAACAAAATCCCACACCAAAAAAATAATATTACACACACAAATGTTTATATACATTATGTTGCCAAAAGTATCGGGCCCACCCACCAATGAAGGAGCATCCTTCCCACTGACCACCAATGAAGGAGCATCCTTCCCACTGACCACCAATGTAAGGGGCATTCTTCCCACTGACCACCAATGTAAGGGGCATTCTTCCCACTGACCACCAATGTAAGGGACATTCTTCCCACTGACCACCAATGTAAGGGGCATTCTTCCCACTGACCACCAATGTAAGGGGCATTCTTCCCACTGACCACCAATGTAAGGGGCATTCTTCCCACTGACCACCAATGAAGGGGCGTTCTTCCCACTGACCACCAATGTAAGGGACATTCTTCCCACTGATCACCAATGTAAGGGGCATCCTTCCCACTGATCACCAATGTAAGGGGCATCCTTCCCACTGATCACCAATGTAAGGGACATTCTTCCCACTGACCACCAATGTAAGGAGCATTCTTCCCACTGACCCCCAATGTAAGGAGCATTCTTCCCACTGACCCCCAATGTAAGGAGTATTCTTCCCACTGACCCCCAATGTAAAGAGTATTCTTCCCACTGACCACCAATGTAAGGAGCATCCTTCCCCCTGACCACCAATGAAGGGGCATCCTTCCCCCTGACCACCAATGAAGGGGCATCCTTCCCCCTGACCACCAATGAAGGGGCATCCTTCCCCCTGACCACCAATGAAGGGGCATCCTTCGCATTGACCACCACACTAATGGACCATTACTTGTAGATATAGTAATTATTGGCAGGGTTGAGAAGCACTACTCTATAGTAATATACTCTCCTGTATTAAACTACTTTATATTACACTTTGCTCTAGTATGTTATTCTAGACTCTAATATATATTATATACACTTTATTGCCAAAAGTATTGGCCCCGCCCTCCAAATCATGTGATTCAGGTGTTCCAATCCCCTCCATGGCCACAGGTGTATACAATCAAGCCCCTAGGCATGCAGACCGCTTCTACAAACATTGGTGAAAGAATGGGTCGCTCTCAGGAGCTCAGTGACTCCAAGCGTGGTCCGTGATAGGTGGCCACCTGGGCAATAAGTCCATCCGTGACATTTCCTGGCTACTAAATATTCCACACTCAGCTGTTAGTGGGATTATAACAAACTGGAAGCAACTGGGAACAACAGCCACTCAGCCACCAAGTGGTAGGCCACGTCACATGACAGGGCGGGGTCAGCACATGATGAAGCGCACAGTGCGCAGAAGTCACCAACTGTCTGCAGAATCAATAGCTAAAGACCTCCAAACTTGGTGTGGCCTTCAGATGAGCCCAACAACAGTGTGTAGAGAGCTTCATGGAATGGGTTTCCATGGCCGAGCAGCTGCATCCAAGCCTTCCATCACCAAGTGCAATGCAAAGAATCAGATGCTGTGGTGTAAAGCACGCCGTGGTTGCCAGGAGAACAGTACTTTCCTGACTGCATCGTGTCAAGTGTAAATTTTGGTTGAGGGGGGATTATGGCGTGGGGTTGTTTTTCAGGGGTTGGGCTTGGTCCATAAAGACATGGAGGAGCCAGTTTGGGGTGGAGGAACTTGACTGTCCTGCACAGAGTCCTGACCTCAACCCCATAGAACACCTTTAGGATGAATTAGAGTGGAGACTGTGAGCCAGGCCTCCTCCCCCGACATCAGTGCCTGACCTCACAAATGTGCTTCTGGAAGAATGGTCCAACCCTCCCATAGACACCCTCCTAAACCTTGTGGACGGCCTTCCCAGAAGAGTTGAAGCTGTTATAGCTGCAAAGGGCGGGGCCAACTCAATATTGAACCCTACGGACTAAGACTGGGGGGTCATTAAAGTTCATGTGCGTGGAAAGGCCGGCCGACCAATACTGCGGGCAATATAGTGTGCGCACGCATATATCTCCCCACACATACACCGAATTATTTTTCTTAAAACTTGGTGTTGACAGAACTTTCCGGTGACATCATTGCTGTGTACCGGCATCATTTAACACACCAGGAGTCTCCTGGCCTGTGCGACAATGCAGACTCCTGGAACCGCCCACTACTCCAGGCAACGACAACCACATCATAGCCACTGCAAAAAGAGGTTATAAAACAGGAGCAGGATAACAGAGGGCATAGCAGCCAAAAGGTCTACAAACCAAATGTTAGGGGTTAGTGATTTTCATTTAAAAAACAAAAAGGAAGATGTCTTTGTTTCTAACTGCCTGGATTACTATGTATGGAAACAAGAAATTCCTTTAAAAAAGGCATATAAGCACTTTACTAACACATTAAAATGTCTACCCGGTCTTTTGCTTTCATTCGATCTTCTAAACTACAAACACCATACATTACACATGTTGCATCTTGATTAGGCATGTGTGGCCTAATCTGACGATCCTATACAACTTGTGGATACTCCGCTAACGATGGATCCTACTATGTTTGTGCTTTAGTACTTTTTATTAGCTTTTTGCATACCGCACACCACTAGGTCTTCTGCTATAAATTGTACGAAAACTTAATGAAAACTTTAGAGAAGTTTGCCTGGGGCTCAGCTTAAGGCTCCATGTACACGGGACACTTCTGAACGATGGAAACTGACTGCTGGAAAACGTAGGTTAAAAAAAGTCTATTTAGCTGTGTTTGCATAACGCGTTTATGAGCATTTGCGTTTAGAAGCTTTTTTTAACGATAACCTCAGGAGACCTTCCAAAATGCCCACAATGCACTGAAAAACAGGACAAAATTAACTATTTCAGACATTGATAGAAATAGAGAGAGCAGAAGCAGAGAGAGCAGTATGTGTTGAGATTAGCGGTCTTTTTTTTTTTTTTGGTGTTTGGATGTGTTCCGGCTCATTTCTGTGCAGAAATTATTGCAGCAGTGTTTAACATTCTGTTTCATGCGAAAGCTCAAAGTATGGTGTACCGGGTCTATTTGAGTACCGGGAAAACGCTTTTCCTGCATTCTTCATGATGAAGACTCCGGACAGCATCTGGAAATGGAAGAGTTAAAAAAAAATTTTCAAACGCAAACGCTTATTAACGCGGATAGCCGCGTTTGCAAGCGTTTGAAACGCTGATAAAGTCTACTCCTGAACGCAAGTTTGGTGCGTTTAAAAAAAAAAAAAAAAACGACTAAACTCAACTGCCTGTAAATGACGATGTGTACACAGACACATAGGGAAACATTAGGAGAGTTCAGGGGCTGCTGAAAAAAAAAAAACGCTGAAAAGCTCCTAAACGTGAGTTTACCAGCTGCAGTGTACATGGGGCCCTAACTGGAGGGGTCTCTATAGTGCAGCTGTCAAATGCTCAGGCTGATGAAAGTTGTAGTCTTCATTCAGATTTCTAGGACTAGAATCACTCCGCTTAGTGCCATCACATCAAGGGACAATGCACTGAATGGGGTTCCATTGAAGCCAGTGGAGCAGAGCATTCAGACTGACATGCAATGACCTTATACAGGATCTGTTAGAGACTGTCAAGTTCATTACTGACTACACCAATAATGACAGATTTTTCTTTTTCTTTCCATTAAATCCAATTTCCAGGCAAACCACTAAATACACAGAAGAAATAGATGTACAAGGACTGTTCTACCCATACAAAGGAATTTTATTTGTCCATTCAATCTTGAGATTTACACAGCTCTGCCGCACAGTACAGTTCCTGCAGGGCAAAAGACCTGATTTTTCTTGTTTGCAGATTAAACACTTACAGGTCTTGTCCCTCTCCCAGCCTGTGACTGGACAGTGCAAAGAGAAGCAGTACAGTGATGAGCGCATCTATCTGCCTCCTCCTCTTTTTGGTATGCTTCTTAAACTGCAGCATACGTGACCTCCGCCTTCTGCTTCTCTCTACCCCTCCCTGAGTTCTTCTGTAACAGTAACATTACACCCTAAATACGGGTGTGACATGTAAAATGTTACACAAGGTGAACTTATCCTTTAACCACTTCCAGTCCGGACACTTTCCCCCCCTTCCTGTCCAGGCCAATTTTCAGCTTTCAGCGCTATCACACTTTGAATGACAATTGCGCGGTCATGCAACACTGAACCCATATGAATTTAGCATTTTTTTCAGACAGATAAAACTTTATTTTGGTGGTATTTATTCACCACTGGGATTTTTATTTTTTTGCTAAATAAATGAAAAAGTCCAAAAATTTTGAAAAAAAAAAAAAAAGTTTCTTATAAAATTTTGCAAATAATCTTGCTTCATAAATCTTGGCTAAAATTTATTCAGTTATCTTTTAAGTAAAAAGTTTATAACCGAAAACTAATTTTTCAAAAACAAATTTTTTTAATATTTGTGTTTTTTAACATATTGTCACTCTAGCAGTACAGTGTCACCATGGTGACACTGTACTAGTATGGAGTGATGAAGATTTTTTTTTTTTTATTACACTGATTGCTTTTACACCCATAAAGGCTGGAATACCAATCACTTCTCCTCCTCTCTGGTTGCATTCTTGCAGCCATTGAGAAATACTGTGTGAGCTGTGATTGGTCACAACTTGTCACATGGTACATGGCTGTTGTGAATTGCTACATAAATGAAAAAGTTCAAAAATTCTGTGAAAAAGTGTTTTATAAAAAATTTCCAAATAATCTTTCATAAATCTTGGCCAAAATGTATTAATCTACCTTTTCAGTTAAAAAAAAAAAAAAAAAAAAAAAAAACACAAATTAGTATAGACCCAAAAATAATAATTTTTTTTTTTTTTACATTTTATTTTTTTATATTAGGTTTGTGTTTTTTTTAACATACTGTCACCCTAGCAGTACAGTGTCACCATAGTGACACTGCTACTTGTGGGGGGTGATTTTTTTTTTTTTTTTTACACATTACTTTTACACCCATAAAGGCTATAAAATCAATCATTTCTCCTCCTCTCTGGCCATCAAGAAATACTGTGAGCTGTGATTGGTCACAGCTTGTCACATGGTACAAGGCTGTTAATAGCCCTGTACCATGTGATCTCTGATCATTCACAGATTTCACTGGTAAGCAATGTCAGGAAGTGACAGCTTGTTTGGCCAATCAGTGATTACATGAATAGTAGCAATCAGTGATCACATGAATCGGGACAGAGGTCCCGTACAGCGATCCGTGATCGCTGTGTCCGATCTGTGATCGCTGTGTCCGATCCGTGATCGCTGTGTCCGATCCGTGATCGCTGTGTCCGATCCGTGATCGCTGTGTCCGATCCGTGATCGCTGTGTCCGATCCGTGATCGCTGTGTCCGATCCGTGATCGCTGTGTCCGATCCGTGATCGCTGTGTCCGATCTGTGATCGCTGTGTCCTCCGGACACAACAGGTACCAGTCGGAGTGCCGCGCGCTCCCAGGGAGCAAGCACAGGCAATGGATGCGAGGGGAACGTTTAGAAACGTTCCACCCACTTTAGCAGCGCTCCTGTCCCGCCGTTTATCTACATGGGCCGGATGGGAGGTGGTTAATGAACACAAAACTGTATTTGTGTCATTGAGATCTGCATACAGCTCAGTTTTAAAACAGGGTCTACAGCAGCCTTTTTTTACCAGGGTGCCTTGAGGTTTCTTCAGGGGTGCCTTGACAAAATCTTTAAAAATTGCCCAAAACCTTTACACAGGCCAGTGAATAGAACAATCCTGCCTTTTAGTTACAAAGCCACAGCTTTTCATTGCGCACCATTACAACCTTCCAGCCACCAGCGTCCTGACAACCAATGACATCATACGTTGATGAGGAGGATGTCTGCTGCCGCCGCAGCATCCTTGTTTGACCCTCCCCCCTTTCCCTCTCAGTCAGTGCTGGGGTCACATCAGCTCAGTGATGGAGAAAAACTGAGGGAGAAGAGAAACACTAGAATACTAGTATATTGGCTTTGGAAGAATACATCACCTCTTACGTTGGGTGTCCTATGTTTGTGGACGTTGCGGCATTATATAAATCTATTAGAATAGTTTTTACATTTTAGAATGGGGCGCCCTCGGACTGTCCACATTTTTAGAATGGGGCGCCCTCGGACTGTCCACATTTTTAGAATGGGGCGCCCTCGGACTGTCCACATTTTTAGAATGGGGCGCCCTCGGACTGTCCACATTTTTAGAATGGGGCGCCCTCGGACTGTCCACATTTTTAGAATGGGGCGCCCTCGGACTGTCCACATTTTTAGAATGGGGCGCCCTCGGACTGTCCACATTTTTAGAATGGGGCGCCCTCGGACTGTCCACATTTTTAGAATGGGGCGCCCTCGGACTGTCCACATTTTTAGAATGGGGCGCCCTCGGACTGTCCACATTTTTAGAATGGGGCGCCCTCGGACTGTCCACATTTTTAGAATGGGGCGCCCTCGGACTGTCCACATTTTTAGAATGGGGCGCCCTCGGACTGTCCACATTTTTAGAATGGGGCGCCCTCGGACTGTCCACATTTTTAGAATGGGGCGCCCTCGGACTGTCCACATTTTTAGAATGGGGCGCCCTCGGACTGTCCACATTTTTAGAATGGGGCGCCCTCGGACTGTCCACATTTTTAGAATGGGGCGCCCTCGGACTGTCCACATTTTTAGAATGGGGCGCCCTCGGACTGTCCACATTTTTAGAATGGGGCGCCCTCGGACTGTCCACATTTTTAGAATGGGGCGCCCTCGGACTGTCCACATTTTTAGAATGGGGCGCCCTCGGACTGTCCACATTTTTAGAATGGGGCGCCCTCGGACTGTCCACATTTTTAGAATGGGGCGCCCTCGGACTGTCCACATTTTTAGAATGGGGCGCCCTCGGACTGTCCACATTTTTAGAATGGGGCGCCCTCGGACTGTCCACATTTTTAGAATGGGGCGCCCTCGGACTGTCCACATTTTTAGAATGGGGCGCCCTCGGACTGTCCACATTTTTAGAATGGGGCGCCCTCGGACTGTCCACATTTTTAGAATGGGGCGCCCTCGGACTGTCCACATTTTTAGAATGGGGCGCCCTCGGACTGTCCACATTTTTAGAATGGGGCGCCCTCGGACTGTCCACATTTTTAGAATGGGGCGCCTTCGGACTGTCCACATTTTTAGAATGGGGCGCCTTCGGACTGTCCACATTTTTAGAATGGGGCGCCTTCGGACTGTCCACATTTTTAGAGGGCGCCTTCGGACTGTCCACATTTTTAGAGGGCGCCTTCGGACTGTCCACATTTTTAGAGGGCGCCTTCGGACTGTCCACATTTTTAGAGGGCGCCTTCGGACTGTCCACATTTTTAGAGGGCGCCTTCGGACTGTCCACATTTTTAGAGGGCACCTTGCCTAAAAAAAGGTTGTGAAACACTGGTCTACAGTGAGTCAAATTTATCCTAAATCCTTCATACAGGGCACCAATAAAACCTTTAAATGCATAGTGACTTGTGATTACATTTTTAATTTAGGTTTTTTCTTTTTAGTCATATTTTAGCCATCATTCTTTATATCCAGTGTAAATATTTTTGCATAACAGTATGTGTGACGATGACACCAAGCCACAACATCATATGAGATAGTAAAAACTTACCTGATACCCTTCTGCTGTATCTGTTTATGACAGGAGCTGTAATAAAAAAAACAAAAATAGGTAAGTCACAGAAGTTATGGCAAGAACTAGAGCCAACTTATTTCAAACTTCAATTTCGATTTTTTTTTTAATAGGATTTTTATTAAAGAACAACCCCAACTTTATTTTTAGACCACATTTAAGAAGTATATTATGACATAGAACGGCATCCAAGGCGAGGGGACAGCCAATTTCAATGCTTTGTACTAAGAACGATAAAAATGTATTGTATACACTTTAGGCAGGCATGTACGATATGCACCAGTTTGTCAAAATATGATCCATTTTCATTAAACCCAGCACACACACTCCGCTCCTCACAAGACCTCCTCTCTAGTTCCCTGGTCTCCTCCCATGCCTGCCTCCAGGACTTCTCCAGGGTGTCACCCATCCTCTGGAACTCCCTGCCCCAACCCATCAGATTATCACCTACTCTCCTCTCCTTTAGGCGCACCCTGAAAACCCATCTCTTCAGGGAAGCCTACCCCACCCCCTGCTAACTTGCCGACCTCCTCCACTCTTCCTACCACTCCATCCCCCACAGCTATCTCCTCCTGTACCACCATCCCCTCCCTCCTAGATTGTAAGCTCCAAGGAGCAGGGCCCTCAATCCCCTCATGTTTTGCATTGTATTGGTATTGTTCTGTCACATGTTCTGTCCCCCTTTGTAATGTACAGCACTGAGCGAACCATTGGCGCTTTATAAATACTGTATAATAATAATAATAGTAATATTAATAATTAAACACTTGCACTCCAGAGGATTCCCCCCCTTCCAGACCAGGCCATTTTTTTGCGTTACGGCGCTGCATTACTTTAACAATTGCGTGGTCATGCAACACTGGACCCAAATTAAATTTATGTCCCTTTTTCCCCACGAATAGAGCTTTCTTTCTTTGGTACTTGATCGCCTGTGCAGTTATTTTTTGTGCTATAACAAAAAAGCAAAAAAACAAAAGGACAATTGAGAAAAATAATTTGACTTTTTGCTACTAAACATGTCCAGTAAAAAAAATCATAAAAAAATCGAATTTCGTCATAATTTTAGGCAAAAATGTATTCTGCTCCGTGTCTTTGCTAAAAAAAAAAAAAAGACCAATGCATGTAAATTAATAGGTTTACATTAAAGTTAGTGTTTTTTTTTTTGTTTTATTTTTACTAGTAATGGCGGCAATTAGCAACTTATAGCGGGACTGCTATAACAAAGCAAACACTAAGGATGAAAACTACCATTATGCCCAATAATCATGTCACTGAAACTGTATACTAGAACAGCCTTTTTCAACCAGAGTGCATTCAGGCTTCTTCAGGGCTGCTTTGGCAAAATGCCCTAAAATTGTATACAAGCCAGCAGGTGGATCAATCCTGCCTTTTGGTACACAAAGCCACAGGTTTTCATTTTGTACTTTTATGACGTTCTAGCTGCCAGCATCCTAACCACCAACGACATTAACTGATCAGGAGGATGTCGGGGGCATGCACATCATCCTTGTTTAAATCTCCCCTGTCCCTCTCTGTCACACCGGGAACACATCAGCAGAGAGAGAGACACAGACACACTAGAATAATTTTCGGTAACAGTGAGCAAAGGTGTATTTGCTTTGGAATAATAAATCACCTCCAACATTGGGTGTACTGGGTGTGTGTAGAATAGTTTTTTCATTTTAGAATGGGGTGCTTTGAGAAAGTTCTCTAGGCCTTTGCAAAGCCTTCTTCTAAAATCAAATTACAGGTCCCTGATGGAAAGGTTTGTCTAATCAAACATGTAGAAATGTTAAAACTGGCCATACAGTAATCAAATTTTAACAAGGATGAATTTACACAGACATACCATCAAGGAACATAAAGAAGATGACTTCTGCACACCTGTGGGACACCATTTCGCACAACCAGACCACACTATGGAAGGCCTCAATATTTAAGTTCTTAACCTCCTTAGCGGTATTCCCGAGTGTAGCTCGGGGTAAAATTTGAGTACCACAAGCGGTAACCCCGAGCTGCACTCGGGCTTACCATGCGGCGCTGCTCAGGGAGTCCCTGCAGCGCTTACCTTGTCCTTCGCTCCCGCGATGTGTCCCCTGCAGTGTCCCCGGCCATCTCCTCCGGCCAATGCCGGCATCTGTGTTCCGGTCCCTGTGACGTCAGGACGTACGGGCGACGGAACTTTGAAATTTTTAAAAAATTTAATTTTTGCTGTCATTGCTGTTTCAATGCATTTCACATATATTTTGTCCCTACTGCTTTGTCCTGTCCCCTGCCTGCATTTTGAATGTTCTTTCTGCCTGGAAACTTAGAAAAGTCCATGGCGTCCAAAAAGCGTCCAAAAAGCGTCCCTTAACGTCAAAAGCGGTTTTAGAACAGCGATAGTAAATCAAAACCACTTGCAGAATTGAGTGATAATGATTCGTGGGGAAATTCATCATCAGACACTGAAAACGATTTTGCGACTTTGCTCAGCGATGTGCAAATTTGCCTCTGTATTTCAAATTTCAGTGTTTTTGGTTTGATTATATTATTGAATTAAAATTATTATATTTTTTATGATTATTTATTAAATTAGAATTTATGATTTTGTGTTTCAAGTTTTATCATACCCGGGATGTTTACTAGACTCTTGTTCGGACAGATTTCAGTGAGTTATTCCTAAAAATTACAGCCTACAATAAAAAAAACAAATTTCCATGCTCCTAGATTGTAAGCTCCAAGGAGCAGGGCCCTCGATCCCCTCATGTTTTGCATTGTATTGGTATTGTTCTGTCACATGTTCTGTCCCCCTTTGTAATGTACAGCGCTGAGCGAACTATTGGCGCTTTATAAATACTGTATAATAATAATGCAAAAAAATGTACCGCTTTGAGCACAGAAATATGGACATAATCAGACCGCTAGGGAGGTTAAGATGAAAAAAAGAAAAGCATCCTAAAGCCATACCAGTTCAGGAATTCACAGCATTTGGTGAGTGTGGATCTATAAAATGCTTTTCACAGAAGATGTGAGCAAGCTGGGAAATGTAAAACGTTTATTCCTAAAAATTACAGCCTACAATAAAAAACTACATATTTCCATGCAAAAAAATGGTACCATTTCAGCTCAAAAAAAAAAAAAAAAAAAAAAAAAAAAAAAATCGGAAAGAATCATACCGCCGAGGAGGTTAAAGGAAATTTCAAAACTATCCAGGAAAGGAAAACTTTTGAACTAAGAATGATAATTCTATTTGACACAAGAGATAAAGGCCTTAATTTGGACATGGGATTCCTCACTCATTATCCAACAGTTTTATGACCCCCCCTGAGTGTTGTTCCCCCCCCCCCCCCCTCCCCAGTCTTTGCTTTTGCAGTCTTATCACTAGTCTAATCCTAGTCTTTTAACCATTGCTGTGTACATTTGTTTGTGTGTGTTTGTTCCTTTTTTTTTTTTTTTTTCGTCTCCCTTTCAACATCTCTTCTAATATTCTGCTAAAACTTTGTGAAGTAGTACTGCCTGGACCTTGAAGAAGGGGGACATACCCCGAAAGCTTGTCCTCAAAAAATTGTATGTTAGTGCAAATAAAAAAAGTATCACGTCAGTACTTAATTGTTTCTGCCGATTTGGTTGAAATTTGAGCCATCTGTGGCTCTGCAAGACACACCTTGCTCAATGAGTTGATTTATTATTATTATTATACAGGATTTATATGGCGCCAACGGTTTGCTCAGCGCTTTACATTATAGTGGGAGACAATACAGCAACAATACAAGAGGGATTTGAGGGCCCTGCACCTTGGAGCTTACAATCTAGGAGGGAGGGGTGAATGGTACAACAGGTAATAACTGTGGGGGATGGAGTGGTTGGAAGAGTGGAGGATTACAGCAATTAGCTGAGGGCAGGATAGGCTTCCCTGAAGAGAGAGGTTTTCAGTGATCATCAAAAGTGAGCAGAGTAGGCGATAGTCTGATAGATTGGGGTAGAGAGTTCCAGAGGATGGTGGAAGCTCTGGAGAAATCCTGGAGACGAGCATGGGAGGAGAAGATAAGGGAGCTAGAGAGTAGGAGGTCTTGAGAGTACGGTTTGGGTGATATTTAGAGAAGTTCGGTTATGTAGGTTGGGGCAGAGTTATAAATGGCTTTATATGTCATTGTTAATGTTTTGAATTTTATCCGTTGGGCAACTGGGAGCCAGTGGAGGGATTGGCAGAGAGGGGTGGAGGACACTGAGTGGAGGCCAGTGGAGGGATTGGCAGAGAGGGGTGGAGGCCAGTGGAGGGATTGGCAGAGAGGGGTGGAGGCCAGTGGAGGGATTGGCAGAGAGGGGTGGAGGCCAGTGGAGGGATTGGCAGAGAGGGGTGGAGGCCAGTGGAGGGATTGGCAGAGAGGGGTGGAGGCCAGTGGAGGGATTGGCAGAGAGGGGTGGAGGCCAGTGGAGGGATTGGCAGAGAGGGGTGGAGGCCAGTGGAGGGATTGGCAGAGAGGGGTGGAGGCCAGTGGAGGGATTGGCAGAGGGGTGGAGGCCAGTGGAGGGACTGGCAGAGAGGGGTGGAGGCCAGTGGAGGGATTGGCAGAGAGGGGTGGAGGACACTGAGTGGAGGCCAGTGGAGGGATTGGCAGAGAGGGGTGGAGGCCAGTGGAGGGATTGGCAGAGGGGTGGAGGCCAGTGGAGGGACTGGCAGAGAGGGGTGGAGGCCAGTGGAGGGATTGGCAGAGAGGGGTGGAGGACACTGAGTGGAGGCCAGTGGAGGGATTGGCAGAGAGGGGTGGAGGACACTGAGTGGAGGTCAGTGGAGGGATTGGCAGAGAGGGGTGGAGGACACTGAGTGGAGGCCAGTGGAGGGATTGGCAGAGAGGGGTGGAGGACACTGAGTGGAGGCCAGTGGAGGGATTGGCAGAGAGGGGTGGCAGATACAGAACGGTTAGTAAGGTGGATGAGTCTGGTAGCAGCATTCATGATAGACTGGAGTGGGGATAGCCTGCGATGAGGTCGGCCAATGAGGAGGGAGTTACAATAGTCGAGACGTGATATGACAAGGGACGAATACGTTGCTTAGTGGTCTCCGGGGTTAGGAACGGGCGTATCTTGGATTTAAAAATTTACTGGAGCTGGGAGGAAAAATTAAAAATCAGCCAACGCTGATTGCATCCTGTCAGACTCTGTTTGGGTATTTAGGCAGCCATGACTATCTGAACGCAATAGCCAGCGGTGGAGATTCCCCCTCCAGTTTAGTATGGATGGGGGAATTTGTGAACGATGAACAAAAGACATTATTCCTGTGTATGGCTAGCCCACGGCTTTCATCAGGATGCCAAAGCCAGTTACGCTGGAAAGGCAAAGCAGCCTTATGCACGCCGGCCCTTTCAGAGCCACATACTGGAACACTGAAAACAGCTGACTGGCAGGGATAGCAGCGCAACCCTTCTGTCAGCGCTCAGCAAGTGGTGGTGTTTTCCATTTCAAAGCCAAAGGGGGGGAAACCCCTTTAATGTGAGAACTGGTAAGCAGTTACAAAGCAAGCAATGTTGCACAAGTGAAAATGATTGCATGGTATTCCTATCTGGCCCAGTTCATATAAATGTCCCCTTGTAAACTCCAGTTTGAGCAATATTAGTGTACAGTAATCCCAAACAACTGTTTAAAGCAGAACTCTGATTTAAATCCTTTCTAGATATTGATATATTTTTGTATTTTTGTCTAATTTTGTGTGCACCAAATGCCTTTAAATATCAATTATTACTTTGTAAACATAGCTGTGACATCATCACTGTGCTGCTCAAAGCCTGTGCCGAGAGAACTGTCGTGGGAGGGGCCCAGCAGTCTCCACCCGGTAGAGGCTGACTGCAGAAACTACAGAAGGGGGCGGAGACAAGACCAGTCACCCTGCACAAGGAGACAGAGCTGCAGTGACCAGTCTTTACCTCTGTGCAGGAGATTCCTGCAATACAAAGTCTCACATCGGATTACTGCACAGATCTGGAAGAAATACACACCAAGATTCAAGGAAGAACACGATTCTTATATTTAGACCAAGTTTGCTCATCTTGCAGTTCAGCTTTAAGACTCCAGGAATGGGCCATCAGGTACATTCTTAGATCAAAGGACAGCGAGTGCAATGAGACGCATTATATGCCAATTGCTATATTTCCTCTGCTGTACCGCAATACAGGACTTGGCTTTGAATCCAAACAGCAGAAGGCGTGATCTGGGTGTAGTAAATCTGATGGCTCTCTCTGCAGTTTGTATTTGTACTCCTAGAGATTCTTCAGTCTCCTAGAGGCGCTGCACAGAGTGTTTGAGGACCAGAAGAACTTGCCCCTGAAATGCCAATAGGACATTGGCTTTTAATGAACTTGACCTAGCCCCAACAGCAGAGAGCGGCCCAAACAGCAGAGAGCGGCCCAAACAGCAGAGAGCGGCCCAAACAGCAGAGAGCGGCCCAAACAGCAGAGAGCGGCCCAAACAGCAGAGAGCGGCCCCAACAGCAGAGAGCGGCCCAAACAGCAGAGAGCGGCCCAAACAGCAGAGAGCGGCCCAAACAGCAGAGAGCGGCCCAAACAGCAGAGAGCGGCCCAAACAGCAGAGAGCGGCCCAAACAGCAGAGAGCGGCCCAAACAGCAGAGAGCGGCCCAAACAGCAGAGAGCGGCCCAAACAGCAGAGAGCGGCCCAAACAGCAGAGAGCGGCCCAAACAGCAGAGAGCGGCCCAAACAGCAGAGAGCGGCCCAAACAGCAGAGAGCGGCCCAAACAGCAGAGAGCGGCCCAAACAGCAGAGAGCGGCCCAAACAGCAGAGAGCGGCCCAAACAGCAGAGAGCGGCCCAAACAGCAGAGAGCGGCCCAAACAGCAGAGAGCGGCCCAAACAGCAGAGAGCGGCCCAAACAGCAGAGAGCGGCCCAAACAGCAGAGAGCGGCCCAAACAGCAGAGAGCGGCCCAAACAGCAGAGAGCGGCCCAAACAGCAGAGAGCGGCCCAAACAGCAGAGAGCGGCCCAAACAGCAGAGAGCGGCCCAAACAGCAGAGAGCGGCCCAAACAGCAGAGAGCGGCCCAAACAGCAGAGAGCGGCCCAAACAGCAGAGAGCGGCCCAAACAGCAGAGAGCGGCCCAAACAGCAGAGAGCGGCCCAAACAGCAGAGAGCGGCCCAAACAGCAGAGAGCGGCCCAAACAGCAGAGAGCGGCCCAAACAGCAGAGAGCGGCCCAAACAGCAGAGAGCGGCCCAAACAGCAGAGAGCGGCCCAAACAGCAGAGAGCGGCCCAAACAGCAGAGAGCGGCCCAAACAGCAGAGAGCGGCCCAAACAGCAGAGAGCGGCCCAAACAGCAGAGAGCGGCCCTGAGGCTAGCCTAGAACTAGGGGCTGCCTTGTGTATGGCTCATGGATATAGAAAGAATACGGCCGCAAACTCGCATGCGCAATTACATGGGCTGCCTATAGCACCAAAAAAGGTTACATGTTCTATTTTTTGTAACAGTCCTCAACAGACAGTAGTGCATTACTGTGCATTGGGGTGAGACGCAGCACATGTCCATCAGCAAGGTGAACTGGGGGGCCTTTAAGGATGAATGGCACCACAGCGCACCAATGCGCAACACATTATAACGGCACTCACAGCAGCACCACAGTGAGAACCACGCCTTAGGGAAATGACTAAGTACTTAAACGCCTACTATACTCACTGATCTTCAGGCACTATTGTAAGCAGCAGACTATATGAAGTAGGCCAATTCTATCACAGCGTGCCATGTAAATGTGAGAATGGAAGAATGAAATAGGTGAAAAAAATGATTGAAATATTTACAGTTAATGAGTCACTTGGGATGAGGAAAGACAGCAACTTGACTCAGATTTTTGAATAGATTGAATAATGCATGCCTAGAAATTACCCTACATGTACAGGAGGAAAGGGCCGCCTTAGAGCCGCATGCAGAGTCTGGGAAGGAAAAATGCATTTCAGCAAAGCAAACAAACAAACATAATAATGCAAGGCACTGCATAATAAAGCATACAAACAATCCACAACTATGGCAGATGTCATAATGCAGTAAGAGCTCTGAAAATGCAGTGTATGCATTTTAATGGCACAACAGAGCGAAATGAAATGTTTGCAAAATAAAATTTGTTTTATTTGTTTCCTATTTCAGAAGCATTACTGGGGCAATTGCACAACATTTCATCCTGAAATCAAGCAATGCCACTAAATATGAATATATAAATGGGTTCCATAGGTCAGAAGATTTTTTGTTTAGCTAGTCATGTGAGCCAAGCACTCCTACCAGAAAGCAAAGCCCAGATCACACTTTTCTTCACCAGCACCAAACAGTACTGCTTGTTCTAGGGCCCCTTCCCCGAGGCCTACGGACTGGATATTGAAGGAGCAGAATGACATCCTCAACCCTCTGGGGTTTAAAAAGGTGAGAAAGCATCACATCGCCTTCCTCACCACATCAAGCGCCTTTGAAAAGCAATATGTCCATGCATCGCTCTTCAGAAGAACAGTGGATTTAGCTTCATATCAAAATCTAGCCCATCTGCTTGCTCATTTTGCTGCATGCATAGCCTCTACTGTGTTGTGAATACGCAGAAATGAGTTACACAAACGATAAAACTGTCAACTCAATCTTGATGTATGACAAGAGAGAATGTAAAGAGTTGAAACACTAAAGCAATGTATTTCATAACATTAACCATTAGCCGCCCGGCCAATGGCCGTTTGGCGGCTTCAGATGTGTATCTGCATTCCGGGTGCACGCCATTTGGCGTGCTCCCGCACATGCGCCGTTTGCGCTAGTGCAGAGCGGCGCAGCAGTGTGATCTGTCATCGGCCGTGCACCTCGGACACGGCCGATGACAGATCCGAGTACCGGCTCCCGTTGCTGGTACCATGTGACCTGCGGTGACCAATCACAGCAGGTCACATGACAGTTGTATACAATGGATGGCTTCATTCATGATGCCATGCATTGTATACTAGTGCCTAGCTGTGAATGGTCACAGCTAATCACATGCACATGTCATGTGATTAGCTGTGACCAAATCAGAGCTAAGCACAAAAAAAAAAAAAAAAAAAGCTGAATGAATCGATTTCATTCAGGTAAATGCTTGCTTATAGCAAAGTAATTCTTTGCTATAAGCAAATTGTGTAAAATGTAGTAAAATATGAAAAAAAATCTTAAAAAAAAATAAAAAAAAATTTTAAAAAAAAATTTGAATTTAAAAAAAAAAAAATATATACATACACACACATACATATACTTTTTTTTTTTCTTTTCATACTGTCACCAGTCAGTGTCCCTGTTCACCGCCATGCCAGTTATATGATGCTGTACTACACTGGTGACAGTATGTAAAAAAAAAACATAGTGAAAATAATTTTTTTCATTTGCCGAAAAATTATGACAAAAAAATACAACTTCAAAAAACTCGCCATGCCTCTTATGAAGTACGTCGGACTGTCTACTCTGCAAAAAGGGGTCATTTGGGGGATATCTGTACTGTTCTGACATTCTTGGACCTCAAGAAATTAGATTGGCCGTCAGTACTTCAGGATTGATCAATTTTCAGATCTATACCATAGTTTGTGAACTCTATAACTTTCCTAAAAACTAAAAAATACATCCTAATTTGGGTTATTTTCACCAAAGACATGTAGCAGAATACATCTCGGCCTTAATTTATGAAGAACAATTATTTATTTGTAAACTTTTATAACAGAAACAAAGAAAAATGTGTTTTTTTTTCAAAATTTTTGGTCTTTTTTTGTTAATTTAGCAAAAAATAAAAACCCCAGTGGTGATTAAATACCACCAAAAAAAAGCTCTAGTTGTGTGAAGAAAATGATAAAATTTTAGTTTGGGTACAATGCTGTATGACCGCGCAATTGTCATTCAAAGTGTGAGAGCGCTGAAACCTGAAAAATGGCCTGGGCAGGAAGGTGTAAAATTGCACAATATTGAAATGGTTAAAGCGGAGCTGCACCCTTTTTCTTTTTGTAGCCTCCCTAGCGGTCTGATTATGTCAGTATTTCTGTGCTCAAAGCGGTCCTTTTTTTGCATGGAAATACGTATTTTTTTTTTATTGTAGGCCTGTAATTTTTAGGAATAACTCACTGAAATCTGTCTGAACAAGAGTCTAGTAAACATCCCGGGGATGATAAAATTTGAAACACGAAATCATAAATTATAATTTAATAAATAATCATAAAAAATAATAATATAATAATAATAAATTTAATTCAATATTATAATCAAACCAAAAACACTGAAATGTGAAATATAGCGCCAAGTTCGCCCATCACTGAGCAAAGTCGCAGAATCGTTTTCAGTGTCTGATGAGGAATTTCCCCCACGAATCATTATCACTCAATTCTGCAAGTGGTTCTGATTTACTATCGCTGTTCTCTAGCCGGTCTAAAACCACTTTTGACCTAAAGGGAAACTTTTTGGACGCCATGGACGTTTCTCAGTTTCCAGGCAGAAAGAACAGTAAAAATGCAGGCAGGGCGCCGGACAAAGCACTCGGGACAAAATGTATGTGAAATGGTTTGATACAGGAATGTTATACTATGTGATTTTAGTGTATTTAGTGAATGTCACTTTTACACATTTTTGAATTTCCCACCAGTTCCGTCCCCCATATGTCCCGCCGTTGCAGGGAAGGGAACCTGGAAGACAGATGCCGGCATCGGCCGGAGGAGATTGCTGGGGACACTGCAGGAGGGACATCGCGGGAGCGCAGGACAAGGTAAGAGAAGAAGAGATCCCGGAGCAACGCTGCAGTGTATTCCCGAGTTTAGCTCGGGGGGGTTACCGCTTGTGGTACTGAAACTTTACCCCGAGCTACACTCGGGACTACCGCCAGGGGGGTTAAGTTACTCTATTCACAATGCCCCCCCCCCCCCCCCGTGGTGTACTGTCTGAAATGAATATATTTAAAGGATAAGTTCACCTTTTGAACATGTTACATCCGTTTTTAGGGTGGAACATGCAACATGTTCCCAATGCTGCAGCCGCCGCCCTCTGCTCCCCCTCCCTGTGACAGAAGTACAGGGAGAAGTTCCCTGTACCTGTCAGAATTTAAACACAGTGCGACCAAGTGGGGCTCCGCCCACACAACCCCATCATTCATTTACAGTGTTCTGTGAATGAACTACAAGCCCTAGCCAGCCTTCGCAGCTGTTGGTTTGTAGTTCTCAATGAACTACCACAGCACTGTGGAGGTCACCGATTCTTCCCGTCAATATATCTGCTTGTCCATACATCCTGTATGGGCAAGCAGATATACTGACAGATCTGAAGGAGACCTGCATGGCGATCTGCCGATCGGTGGTTCAATGCTTTAGAGGCTCCTGTACCCAAAAATAAATGCACTTTTTTTTTACCTGCAAAAAAAATGAGCATTCATTATTTGTGTGCAAAAGGTGAACTTTTAATTTAAGGTATGTAGAAACTTCAAAGTATGATACAAGGGCGGCACTTCTGGTCCCGGCCGCCTAAGCGATGAGGTCATTAGACGATTTGCAAGGTCTCCTGGGATATCTTTTGATTGACAGGTTGTAACAACGGGGCAGGAACTTCTGCCGTTGCCGCCATTGCTATGGCGTCCTGTTGTGAACAAACTGCACCGCACAAGTGTCATACTGTGAGGGCGCGGGATCGGGAGGTGCATGCTGGGATAGCCAGCAGCACCTAATCCCAGAAATATACACTTACATAGTTAGTCTGGCTGGAAAAAAAAAGACAAAAGTCAATCCAGTTCAACCATTAAAAAAAAAAAAAAGTTATCATCCTATATCCAGAGGAAGGCAAAAAAAAACAAAAAAAAACAAACTAAAGCATGATGCAATTTGCAGGGAAAAAATTTCTTCCTGATCCCCCGAGAGGCAATCGGATATTCCCTGGATCAACTTTACCTATAAATGTTATATCCAGTTATATTCTGTGTATCTAGGAAAGAATCCAGGACTTTTTTTTTAAAGCAATCCACTGAGCTGGCCACAACCAACTCTAGCGGGCTTCAGATGCCCAAACCCTTCATGGCCCTTGCCTGCTTCTGAGATCAAAGTAAAATAAAACAGATTTACAACTAACGAGCATGATATCAGTTATAACATTATCCAGACATAAATGTGCAAATTGTAACAATCACAGGGGAGCGGTAAAAAAAAAAAAAAAAAAAAAAAAGAAGATTGTGGGGACTGGAGCTCAGCTTTAAAAAACAAACATCACATGAAATATTAGGAATAAAATATCCCCTTGCAGATAGCATAGCAAAGTCTTAGACCACACTAACAGTGTGAACCTGTCACCACCACTGTCACACTTGTAGAACTCTAATACGATGACGTGTGTGTATATATGAACTCATAAATAACTTTTTCTTTTTACATCCCTTTAAAGCTAAGATTTAACGCACTGTGACTAAACTTATTTTCTATGCATCGTTTGACAGAAAATATGCTACAGACACATTGTCAACCAAGTGTGAACTCTGCAAACAATCGTGCCCAGTCAAACAGTTCATGTTAGGACTCTGAATCCAGGCTAGGTCTATATACCAAGTAGCAGTACCTTACAGTGGTTAAAGTTTATTTTTTAATTTTTTTTTTTTTTTTTTTTTTTAAATGTCCCACTGCCCGTTCCTTACCCCTAAATACTTACCAGAACCCTCTCCTGATCCAGCTCTGGACCTGTCTGCAGCAGTGCTCTACTCTGTTCCTCTTCTCACAGGTCATACTGAGAGCAGTGGGAGCCATTGGCTCTTGCTGCTGTCAATCAAATCCTGTAAGGAAGGCGTGGGGACGCAAGGCTAAGCCAAGCTGTCTATTTATGGATGTACACAGACTAGCTCAAGAATGTGCGAGTGCCCCCATAGCACGTGGCTTGCTATGGTGGCACTTGTAGAAAGAGGAGGAGATACAAGCACCAGAAGATCGCAGAAGAGGAGAAAAGGGACCTCTCTGCACAGAGTGGGCAAGTATAAACCTATTTTAGGACAAAAAAAAAATCAAGCTTTTACAATCACTTTAAAGCCCCACTTCAGCAAAAAAAAAAAAAAAAAAAAAAAAAAACAAAAACCCAGAAGCCCACAAAAAAAAAAAAGAAAAAAAAAAAAGAAAAACCCCAAAAGACACAACAAAAACTCCCAACAAAACACACAACAAAAAGAAAAAACAAATCCCACCCCTTCTAACCTTTACTGCAAGACGTCTTACCTGGTGGAGCAAGATACAGTGGGGAAAATTATTATTTGATCCCCTGCAGATTTTGTAAGTTTAAGTTTGCCCACTTACAAAGTAATGAAGGGTCTATCATTGTTATCATAGGTGTATTTTAAATGATAGACAGAATATCAACCAAAAATCCAGGAAAAATACATGATACAAATGTTATAAATGGAGTTGCAGTTCAGTGAGTAAAATAAGTATTTGATCCCCAAGCAAAACATGACTTGGTACTCGGTGGAGAACCCTTGTTGGTAACCACAGAGGTCAGACGTTTCTTGTAGTTGGTTCCCAGGTTTGCACACATCTCAGGAGGGATTTTGGTCCACTCTCCTCTACAGATCTTCTCTAAATCCTTATGGTTTCTTGGCTGTTGCTTGGCAACTCAAAGTTTCAGCTCCCTCCATACATTCTCTATAGGATTAAGGTCTGGAGACTGGCTAGGATACTCCATGACCTTAATGTATTTCTTCCTGGCCCCTCAAAGCGGCAAAGTCGGCCTGTTCCTTTAGCAGAGGAACAGGCCCAAAGCATAACGTGTCCACCTCTGTACTAGACTGTAGGGATGGTGTTCTTAGGGTCATAGTCAGCACTGTTCTTCCTCCAAACACGGCGAGTCCAGTTAGTGCCAAAGAGCTCAATTTTGGTCTCATCTGACCACAGAACTTTCTCTCAATCCTTCAGGGAATCATTTAGATGTTCATTGGAAAACTTCAGATGGGCCTGTACATGTGCCTTCTTGAGGAGGGGACCTTGTGGGTGCTGCAGCATTTCAATCCATGGCGGCGTGTTCTGTTACCAATGGTGTGTTTGGTGACTGTGGTTCGAACTGCCTTGATATCATTCACAAGCTCCTCCCGTGTAGTTCTGGGCTGATCCCCCACTTTTTTCATGATCATCCTTACCCCATGAGGTGAAATCTTGTGTGGAGCGCCAGACTGAGGACAATTGATGGTTAGTTTGTATTTCTTCCATTTGTGAATAATCGCTCTAAGTCTACGTTCACACTAGCCTTGTTAGCAAGCGGCAGACAGGCATTTGGGAGCGGTTTTACCGTTTCCCAAACGCCTTGGATCACATAGTGCTGTTCAAACGGGAGCATTAGCGTCGCATTGCGGCAAAACGGACGCCTCTGGTCCGAGTCAGGAGTTGAAGCCTCCCATTCAAGTCTATGGTGCGGTTGCGACGCGGTTGCGAGGCGTTTGCGGAGCAGTAACACCATTCAAACTTCATTATAGGCGTTTGTGGGGCTTTTTGACGCTTGACAAACGTCTAGCAACCACCGCTAAACCGCGCATGAGGCATTTGCGGAGCGTTAGAAACGCCGGACCAACGCTTGTCAACCGCCATAGGGGCGTTTGGCAAGAGCTGGGAAAACAGTGAAGTGTGAATGAGCCCTTACAGTTGTCTCTTCTTGCCGATTGTCTTGTAGCCCATTCCAGTCCTGTGCAGGTCTACAGTCTTGTCCCTGATGTCCTTTCGCAGCTCTTTGGCCCATGGTGGTGAGGTCTAAAGGAAAGATTCTGTGGACAGATGTCCTTCATACACAACGAGTTATTATGAGCACCTTCTTAAATGGACAGGACCAGGGGCGGACTGACCATTTGGAAACTCGGGCACTGCCCGAGGGCCCGGGGTCAGTGGGGGGCCCCATGAGATGCCCCTGGTACCTTTTTCATAGGTTTTTTTGAGTTTGGGCAAGGACACAGGGGCCCCATGATCCCCTATTGCCCGGGGGCCCCATGAGTTTTCAGTCCGCCCCTGGACAGGACTAATCTATGCACCACATGAACACATAGCCAGTCTGTGAAAGCCAGAATCATTGTTGGTTGGTAGGAAATCAAATTATTATTTTACTCACTGAACTGCAACTCAATTGATAACATTTGAGTTGTGTTTTTTCTGGATTTTTGGTTGATATTCTGTCTCCATCATTTAAAATACACCGATGATAAAAATGATAGACCCTTCATTTCTTTGCAAGTGGGCAAACTTACAAAATCTGCAGGGGATCAAATCATCATTTTCCCTTCCCCACTGTATTTTTCAATAAAAGGTTTACTACTCAAAACAACTTTCTTTTAGGTAGAGGTGTTCTGTCACACAGGTATTTCAACAAATCCATCATCCTGACAAGGGCAATTCCCAGTCAGTTCAATAACACTCTCATGACGTCAAAAGATCAGTTCTCTGACATGGTAATTACTGTCTGCCACTCTGTAAACATGATATACACACCACAGCCCCAAACCTTTCTAAGTGCACATTGTACTTTCACCTGTAGGCCCTCCAAGTACTCAGCACTGACCTCAGGTACTGTTTAGATCCATCAGAAAATGAACATTAAAAGAGAACCTCAGATTGTTTAAAGCTGTAATAAACGCAAAACAAAAAACAAAATGTATTCTACTGCAGTTTACCAATCCTTAGATGTGGTGGCTGCTTTATTTTTCTCTCTTTAGTCTTTTTTCCCTGTTTACACCTGGTGATCTGGCTAGTAACACCTCCTGTATTAGAGCACCACCACCCTGGATGAATGAGCAGAGGGCCCCTTTGGACAGCACCATTGTCAGTCTGGGGGAGGGGAGGGGAGTGTTCGATGCACTAGTAGATTTACATACACTAACAAACTGAAGCCAAACTCCAGACTGTAGAAACTGCTACATTTGTAGAAGAGCTTGTTCTGTTGAAAGACAGACTTACTGGCTGGATCAGCAGATAAAAAGAAAGAACAGAAACTCTATATAAAAAAAAAAAAAAAAAACTAACTCATTTAAAAATTGGTAAGCTACAATATAGTAAATGGTTGCTTTTGGGTTTAATACCATTTTAACTACTTTCACTACTGAAGTATGCTTTTAAGCCCTGGTTCACACAGATGCGGAATTTGCAGCGTTTTCAGTGCGAATTCCACACCGCATTAGAATCGCACACAGTTCATTCAAAAACTCGGTGCGATGTGCAGAATCAGATCACATAGGTGTGAACAGGGGAGGACTGACCATTTGGAAACTCGGGCGCTGCCCAAGGGCCCAGGATCAGTAGGGGGCCCTATGAGATGCCCCTGGTACGTCTTTCATAGGCTTTTTTGAGTTTGGGCAAGGGCACAGGGGCTCCATGAGTTGTCAATCCACCCCTGGGTGTGAATACCTGGGCAGCACAGTGGCTAAATGGTTAGCACTTCTGCCTAGCATACTAGGGTCGTTGGTTCAAATCCCAGCCATGGCACCACCTGCCTGGAGTTTGCATGTTCTCCCTGCGTCTGTGTGGGTTTCCTCCGGGTTCTCCAGTTTTTTTTTTTTTGTTTTTTTTAAGTACCTGAAATAAATACCTATTCGATTCTAGTGCGGACCAAAAAAAGGGTCCTGCACCTTTTTGGTGCAGGCGCACTGCGATTAGAGCCATACAAAATGTATGGCTCAAATCGCACTGCACACAAATCACATGTGATTTGCACAGGAATGTGGTGCGGTTCCTGCGCAAATCACAATTGCGATACACCGCACCGCATGCATGTGAACCCGGGCTTAAAGTGTATGTCAGGGCAAAATTAAAAAGAAAATTAAAAAATGACAGCACCGCTTTAGCGTGAACCCAGGCTAAAAGGTAGAAGGGTGGACATGTATTTCTAGAGCGAGTCCCTTTAATAAACATCACTTCAAATACACAGACAGCCTGCACACACCTGTGAATGGCTGACATTACACAGCTCACATGGCAGACACAATGGTCCAGAGCTTTGTGATCGCTGTGCTGGCCAGTTGCAGAGATAATTAAACAATCTACAGTGCCTTCTCCTTCCTGTCACAATAGGGGAAGGGGGGGGGGGGGGGGGGGGAGTAGTATTTTACCAATGAAGATAGCAGCAGATTTATGGTGATTAACGGTTTTAACGGATTGTGGAAGGAAAAAAAAAAAAAACCACAACACCACCTTTCACCTAGGGGTGGCCACTTTCCAAAAAGGGATCATATATGGAGTGTTCATAATGTCCTGTCATTTTGATATAAGGAGAACATTTTCATGGTCATGGTCTTTCTTTACATAGTCAAAAAAATATAAACCCAGCAGTCGTTAAAAACCAAAAGAAAACTATTGGTTGCAAAAGAATCATAAATCTCATTTGGGTACAATGTTACATGATTGAGAAACAAACAGCACTGAAAACTGAAAAAATGGCCTGGTAATGAAGGGGTGTATGGTGGGCAGCACAGTGACTAAATGGTCAGCACTTCCTCCAGTTTCCTCTGGGTTCTCCGGTTCCTCCAACACTCCAAAGACATGCTGGTAGGTTAATTGGCTCCTGTCTAAATTGGCCCTAATATGTGTATGTATGAATGTGAGTTAGGGACCTTAGATTGTACACCCCTTGAGGGTTAGGGACCTTAGATTGTACGCCCCTTGAGGGTTAGGGACCTTAGATTGTACACCCCTTGAGGATTAGGGACCTTAGATTGTACGCCCCTTGAGGGTTATGGACTGATGTGAATGTACAATATAGATGTAAAGCGCTGTGTAAATTGACAGCGCTATATAAGTACCTGAAATAAATAATACAGGGTAGTACTGAAATGGTTAAAGAATGCCAACATGTTTTGCGGCACTAACCTGCTTACCATATGCCAGCTGCCTTTATCCTGAAAATGTCAAATAGCCTTTTAGATGAACTCATTAGCACCTCATGCTGATGCAGATCAGTTTGATGGTGCGCAGGACACATCAGGGTGCCAGTCTCGGCTACTTTCCTCTCAAGGGCTGGAAATATCGCTTATACATCAAGCGGGGAAAGTCAGAGCAATTTATCAGTAAGCGTATGAGTGCAATAAATCCCCCAAGAGCTACATATTGCAGGCCATTTCACCAAGCAGGGACTCTCAAGCACAATAGACATACATACAAATTACAAATGAAGCTCGTAGAACTTGCAACGATTTGCTATTTAAAGAACAATATTGGTTACAAAAAGATACATCAGCAAACATTACAAAAGCTGCCATTTCCATAGAATTACACCGCATGATGCTTCCTTTTCATTCAATCTGCAAAATATGATCCAAAAGCTGAACTCTGGGGCGAGGGAATGGTTTAGGTGCCTTGCTTTCTTTTTTTTCACTTTATTGAAGTATCACAAAATGGTATTTCATTCATTTCTATGCACCACAGATGAGGTGTGGACACCAACAAAAACATGGGGTGAGAGGTCTGCGTTTGCATGCAACCCACTTCCCGGCAGTGGTGTGGTGTGAAAGGGCACATAGAAAGCAACTGGCTGAGTACCTGAAGGGTTGGGAACCATGCGTGGCATATAATGACAACTGGAATCTGGACCGCTCCTTGCTATCGAATTGAAGATACTGATGTAGTTTTCCATCATTGACCTGCAGCTGTATACAGCGGGATTCCCCCTCTCCTCCTTTTCCCCTCTTTTCCTTCCTACCAGTTGTTTTTTGGTTTTGGCCCTACATTATTGTTATTATACAGGATATATATATATATATATATATATATTATATATTATTATTATTATTATACAGGATTTATATATTATATATTATTATACAGGATTTATATATATTATATATTATTATACAGGATTTATATATATTATATATTATTATTATACAGGATTTATATATATTATATACTATTATTATACAGGATTTATATATTATTATTATTATACAGGATTTATATATATTATTATTATACAGGATTTATATATATTATTATTATACAGGATTTATATATATTATTATTATACAGGATTTATATATATTATTATTATACAGGATTTATATATATTATTATTATACAGGATTTATATACAGTCAGGTCCATAAATATTGGGACATGGACACAATTCTAACATTTTTGGCTCTATACACCACCACAATGGATTTGAAATGAAACAAACAAGATGGGCTTTAACTGCAGACTGTCAGCTTTCATTTGAGGGTATTTACATCCAAATCAGGTGAACGGTGTAGGAATTACAACAATTTGCATATGTGCCTCCTGCTTGTTAAGGAACCAAAAGTAATGGGACAGAATAATAATCATAAATCAAACTTTCACTT
The DNA here is from genome assembly GCF_062004578.1 of Staurois parvus. NCBI lineage: Eukaryota > Metazoa > Chordata > Amphibia > Anura > Ranidae > Staurois > Staurois parvus. The sequence goes on along the minus strand of NW_028318131.1, from coordinate 118,100 downwards.
TTTAATACTTGGTTGCAAATCCTTTGCAGTCAATTACAGCCTGAAGTGTGGAACGCATAGACATCACCAGACGCTGGGTTTCATCCCTGGTGATGCTCTGCCAGGCCTCTACTGCAACTGTCTTCAGTTCCTGCTTGTTCTTGGGGCATTTTCCCTTCAGTTTTGTCTTCAGCAAGTGAAATGCTCAATCGGATTCAGGTCAGGTGATTGACTTGGCCATTGCATAACATTCCACTTCTTTCCCTTAAAAAACTCTTTGGTTGCTTTTGCAGTCTGCTTTGGGTCATTGTCCATCTGCACTGTGAAGCGTCCAATGAGTTATGAAGCATTTGGCTGAATATGAGCAGATAATATTCCCGAAACACTTCACAATTCATCCGGCTGCTTCTGTCAGCAGTCACATCATCAATAAATACAAGAGAACCAGTTCCATTGGCAGCCATACATGCCCACGCCATGACACTACCACCACCATGCTTCACTGATGAGGTGGTATGCTTAGGATCATGAGCAGTTCCTTTCCTTCTCCATACTCTTCTCTTCCCATCACTCTGGTACAAGTTGATCTCGGTCTCATCTGTCCATAGGATGTTGTTCCAG
>NW_028318131.1:102500-112500 GCF_062004578.1 Staurois parvus | reverse complement strand
ACCCCGGCGCAACGGCGCGGGAGCTCATGCACCCCAGCACCCAGCAGATTCCGGGACTGTACACTGAGCTGCACATGGGCACCTCAGTGTTCAGTTCAGGAGGCTTTCATGAAGGCACAAATCCTTTATTGCAGACAAGGCACAGTATACCACTTCTGTAATAAAAATACCTTCCTTTTTGCAAATTTTTAAAAATACACTAAAGACTCGCTTTAATTGTGTAAAAGGCAAAAGTTAGGCTGACCACACACTATACAATTTCTGCCCAATTTCCTTTAGATTTACCTTCAACTATGTAGTGCAAGGGCCGGCCTAATTGGATACAATTGAAAGTGTTGTTTAGGTTTGACCTCATTATATGGTTTTTGGTAAATCTAAAGCAAAATTCTCAAGAAAATTGTATAATGTATGGCCGGCCTTAATCTGAAAATACAGGTTAAATCCATTCTAAAAACAAAATGCTTACTGTAAACATGACGCAGGAATTAGTCTTATGCAAATATTGTAGAAAATTAACCGTCAACATTCCTGACATTTAATAGCTACTACGCAACGGGACTATAGTGTTCGGTTTCCCTAAACCGGGTGTCGGCAACCCGCGGCTCCAGAGCCGCATGCGGCTCTTTGTCACCTTTGCTGCGGCTCCAGAGCACACTGCCTACCAGGTGACAGGCAACAGGGTTGCCGTAGCTCAGTGGTCGGCAAGCCGTGGCTATTTACACATTTTAATGCGGCTCTTCTGTGTGCCGGCCGCCCGCTCCCCTCCCTCCTCTCGGGCGGCCGCCCCAAAAGTCAGGACTCTGCAGCTAGCCCAGCAATGGGCAAACTACGGCCCGGCGGACCTTTTAATCCGGCCCGCGGAGCGTGGCAAACATTGGCTGTCAGGATGTAGGCGGGGCAGCGTGACGAACTCCTCTCAGTCCGCCCTGAAGACCGGAACGGCGCGGGAACACGGCGAGAGGAACGCGCGGAGCAAAGGTAAGTGAATTGACACAATATGGGGGATGAATTACTGTAGGGGGGGTGAATTACTGTAGGGGGGGGGTGAATTACTATAGGGGGGATGAATTACTATAGGGGGGATGAATTACTATAGGGGGGATGAATTACTATAGGGGGGATGAATTACTATAGGGGGGATGAATTACTATAGGGGGGATGAATTACTATAGGGGGGATGTATTTTCAGTTTTAAAAATGTGGCTCTGAAAATAAATTTCAATCGTGGTTTTGGCGAGATTTGGCTCAGTTGAAAAAAAAAAAAGGTTGCCCACCACTGACCTAAGGCTATGATTGTGATTATGACGATACACTGTGGCCCTGATTAACCCTTTGCTTACTGGGCCCTTAAACCCCCTTCATGACCAGAGCGCTTTTTGCAATATATGCAGTGTCGGATTTGTTTTAAATGTTGCAATGGTTTTGCGGCTCCCAGTCTTTTTTTTCACTCTCGGAAACGGGTCCAAGTGGCTCTTTATGTCTTAAAGGTTGCAGACCCCTGCCCTAAACTAATAAAATGTATTTTGTAACTTTAGTTCACCCCTTCACGCCTCAGGGTAAAACAAATCTTAACGCCCAATCAATCCTGCAACGCTGACCTGTGTTAGTAAAACCGTACATATCATCACAACTACTTCGTACATCCAGGTGAATTATACCGCTTTTTTTCAGGACAAATTGGGCTTTCCTGTGGTGGGAAATGGCAATGGATATATTCAGATTTTATTTTATTTTTTTTTTTAATCAAAAGGAAAACTGGCCCAAAATAGTAAAAAAAAAAAACTAACCTTTTTAATTTAGCATTTTTTTTTTTTTTTTTTTAAATCAAAAGGAAAACTGGCCCAAAATATTATTATTATACAGGATTTATATATTATTATTATACAGGATTTATGGCGCCAACAGTTTGCTCAGCGCTTTACAATATAACGGGAGACAATACAGCAACAATACAGTTCAATACAAGAGGGATAGGAGGGCCCTGATCCTGGGAGCTTACAATCTAGGAAAAAAAAACAAATTTTTTTAATTCAGCTGTGTGTTTCTTGTTACTTCTATAACCTACCACCAAAGAACCACCAAAAATAAGTTTTCCAGCTCTTGGCGATCGCAGTGATACCATATATGTGTATGTTATTTGTTGTCTTTTCTTTTTTTTTTTTTTTTTACCTAAAACACACTGATACCAATTTAAAAAAAAAAAAAAAAAAAAAAAAAAAAAAACACACAACCCCTAACCTTTGACCTTGACACAAACACTAACCCTGGCACTGAACTAGATCAAACCTTGACCTAGTTGTTTTTTTAATATTTCTATATCTTTTTTATTTTTTTTAACAAACAGGTTTTTTTTTTCTTCCCTCTATGCAAGGAGAGAGAGAACGTTTGAACGGGGCTCTCAGTGACACCCCAATCTTTGTGCTGGGAGTGCGCTGTGTGGCAAAGACAAGGTGCTGCGGTTTCTCCTCTCCCAGCTCTTATGCAGAACAGTGTGTTTATAATTTTTTTTTATATCTATACACAAATGTGTCTTATTTCTATTCTAAAGTGACTGGGTTGGTTTACAAGGTGGGGGTTTACAAAAACTTTTTTTTTTTAAACAAATGTTAGTGGAGGTTAGGATTTGGGCCTGATGCACACAGATACGCCCCTAGTAGGCTGCCAAAAGTTAGTAGAAACAAATCCCTAAAATCTCACGTATTCGCATACGTTTACAAGCGTATGGCGTCTAATAGCATAGGAGTATAAACTCATTCTACTGGCTAGCATATTCGCTTACTCTAGCAACTACAATAAATTGATGCGCACATTTATTCACGTACATATACGCTTATAGGTGCCTCTTCAAACACAGCTTTGGGGCATTTTCTTTAACAGACTCCTCGCCGTCCTATAGCAGGACTACTGCTACAGGGCAGAAGGGCTGTGCAAAATCATATATATACACACACACTTGATTTTGCATTTCTGGGTAGGGGTTGCGCGTGTGCACCGCCCTACCCATGCCGCCATTGGCAGCTACAGCTGTTGATCACTGGTTCCCGTCTGCAGATTCCTGGCTGGCACCCAGCGATCGTGGGGGAGCAGTGACCGGGGGGAGAGAGGGGGAGCAGTGACCGGGGGGGGGAGAGGGGGAGCAGTGACCGGGGGGGGGAGAGAGGGGGAGCAGTGACCGGGGGGGGAGAGAAGGGGGAGCAGTGACGGGGGGGGGAGAGAAGGGGGAGCAGTGACGGGGGGGGGAGAGAAGGGGAGCAGTGACGGGGGGGGGGGAGAGAAGGGGAGCAGTGACGGGGGGGGGAGAGAAGGGGAGCAGTGACGGGGGGGGGGAGAGAAGGGGAGCAGTGACGGGGGGGGGGAGAGAAGGGGAGCAGTGACGGGGGGGGGGGGAGAGAAGGGGAGCAGTGACGGGGGGGAGAGAAGGGGAGCAGTGACGGGGGGGAGAGAAGGGGAGCAGTGACGGGGGGGAGAGAAGGGGAGCAGTGACGGGGGGGAGAGAAGGGGAGCAGTGACGGGGGGGAGAGAAGGGGAGCAGTGACGGGGGGGAGAGAAGGGGAGCAGTGACGGGGGGGAGAGAAGGGGAGCAGTGACGGGGGGGAGAGAAGGGGAGCAGTGACGGGGGGGAGAGAAGGGGAGCAGTGACGGGGGGGAGAGAAGGGGAGCAGTGACGGGGGGGAGAGAAGGGGAGCAGTGACGGGGGGGAGAGAAGGGGAGCAGTGACGGGGGGGAGAGAAGGGGAGCAGTGACGGGGGGGAGAGAAGGGGAGCAGTGACAGGGGAGAGAGGGGGAGCAGTGACGGGAGAGAGGGGGAGCAGTGACAGGGGAGAGAGGGGGAGCAGTGACAGGGGAGAGAAGGGGAGCAGTGACAGGGGAGAGAGGGGGAGCAGTGACAGGGGAGAGAGGGGGAGCAGTGACAGGGGAGAGAGGGGGAGCAGTGACAGGGGAGAGAGGGGGAGCAGTGACAGAGGAGAGGTCTGTGTGTAAATAAGGAGCATGAGTTTCTCTTTTTGGTGACAAATGCGCATAGTGCAGCCCATAAAGTGAATGGGCTGCCTTATGTGCGACAAGCAAAATCGCATGCAAACCGCTCTACAAAAATCGTGAGCAGGAACGTTTATTCACGCTACGTGAAAGTGTGCGTGTAGCCCGTCTTGGGACGAGACAGACATTTCGGTGTTAATGCTTTTGACAGACTACATCATACTGTATATGCAACTTTTGATGCCTTCCTTCAGTTCCACTTGAACTACAACAAATAAAATCAATTTAATTCTGCCCACAGTCCCCCTCACCTATACTGTACATCCATATACATCCCAACTAGTCACAGCTGCAGTCAATAAATCTAAAAAGCATAGATAGGTGACAAAGTGAGTTGAATTACCACCCCCCCCCCCCCCCCGCCCATTCATAACTGGTGACAGCATGGTGGTGACGCAGGGCAATGACTTGTTATTTCTGAAACACACAGGCCAGTATGCACAACCACAGAACCCAACGCTGAGGAACTTACTAATGATAAACAATGGTGTCAGTACAAACCCTAACAGTCCGTCAGACACAGCAAGATGTGACCGGCTCATCTTCCCACAGAGTTTCATGTTTGTGTCATGAGTCTCGTCACTGCTGTATAATTCAAACCAGCTTTTGCACCGAATAGCAAGCCAGCAGCACAGCAACTTCAAGAATCAGCAAGCCTGCACGCCCCGAGAGAAAGAGATCCGATCGTAGCAGATGGGCTGCGATTACATCAAATGTACACAGAAAATGTGGCCGGCCTTACCAAATATCAATGACCTCATTCTGTGTGAGCTGTCCAGTAATGAGTAAACTTTTGCTTTCACAGCACAATGACTGCTTACACAAATCATGAACAAGGGATCCTCATTTCTGGAAACCGTCATATCTGATACATTGTCTTTCGCTGATCTACAGAACACGTCATACTAAGGGAGGGGTGTTTTGTAGCCCAGCAAAGGAGGACTGATAGGAGTGCTTGGGATTCAGGGCAGGGATGGCAGAGTTGCAAGTTCAAACGGGAAGTGAGGAGCTCACTGGATTTTTGTAAAGATACTGGCAGCATTGTTACCCCCTTCCAGTCCGGACGCCGTCGCCCCCTTCCAGTCCGGACGCCGTCACCCCCTTCCAGTCCGGACGCCGTCACCCCCTTCCAGTCCGGACGCCGTCACCCCCTTCCAGTCCGGACGCCGTCACCCCCTTCCAGTCCGGACGCCGTCACCCCCTTCCAGTCCGGACGCCGTCACCCCCTTCCAGTCCGGACGCCGTCACCCCCTTCCAGTCCGGACGCCGTCACCCCCTTCCAGTCCGGACGCCGTCACCCCCTTCCAGTCCGGACGCCGTCACCCCCTTCCAGTCCGGACGCCGTCACCCCCTTCCAGTCCGGACGCCGTCACCCCCTTCCAGTCCGGACGCCGTCACCCCCTTCCAGTCCGGACGCCGTCACCCCCTTCCAGTCCGGACGCCGTCACCCCCTTCCAGTCCGGACGCCGTCACCCCCTTCCAGTCCGGACGCCGTCACCCCCTTCCAGTCCGGACGCCGTCACCCCCTTCCAGTCCGGACGCCGTCACCCCTTTCCAGTCCGGACGCCGTCACCCCCTTCCAGTCCAGGCCAAATTTCAGCTTTCAGCGCTATCACACTTTGAATGACAATTGCGCGGTCATGCAACACTGTACCCATATGAATTATTTAGCATCTTTGTTGAGACAGATAAAGCTTTATTTTGGTGGTATTTATTCACCGCTGGGATTTTTATTTTTTTTTGCTATGTAAATGAAAAAGTCCCAAAATGTTGAAAAAAAAAGTGTTTTTCTTATAAAATTTTGCAAATAAACATTTCATCATAAATCAAAAAATGTATTCTGTTATCTTTTTAGTAAAAAAAAAAAAAAAAAATTAGTTTATAACCAAAAATAATTTTTAAACTTTTTTTTTACATTTTTATTTTTTTAATTTTATTTATGTTTTTTTTTAACATACCGTCACCCTAGCAGTACAGTGTCACCATGGTCGCCGCAATAGCTGTGCTCTACAGGTGGAATAAACTCACCAAGTCAAAAGAAAAAAAAAAAAAAAAGAAAAACCCACACACACACACAAAATTCTCACCAGTAGTTTTGCACAGAGCAGCCCCGATCCTTTTCTACTTGGGTCCCTTGCCAGTGCTCCTGGCTCCTCCTCCTTGAACAGTGCCCCCAATAGCAAGCCGCTTGCTATGAGGCACGGATGTGTGCTCACTCTTGAGCCTCGCTCTATGCATGCATAAGACACAGAGCTGCAACTCGACCCACCCCCTGCTCTCCTCATTGGCTCACTGGCTGTGATTGGCAGCAGTCGAAGTCAATATCTCAGCCAATGTGGAAAGAGACCCCCGGAGAGCTGAGGCTCCCATGCACTTTGCTGGATCGCGATGGGGCTCAGGTGAGTATTTGGGGGGGAGCGGAACACAGGTGTTTTTTTTTTTTTACTTTCATGCATTCTATGCTGCTGGTATTAGTAAACAGATAAAAGGCTATATTTGTTCAAATTTGTCTTTTACATTTCTGCAGTCGCTTCCTGGTTTCTGGCCTAGACCAATAGAATGTCGTGTATACCCTTAGCTGAGGGGCTCTCTCAGCTAACCACACCCTCCCACCTGCATGCCTGAGCTAAGGGCAGAAGGATTCCAGTAAATGCTAAGTGAATCATCTGCCCTTACTCAAGATGGCCAGTTAGAAATACTAGGGGGTTTAAAGTGATTTGTCAAGAAAATAAAGCACATGGATGGATGGGGGAGTTGGCTTTGAATATTAAAAATGAATTAAATAACATTTTCGGTTTGTGGAGCTCAGATACAGTTTCATTCTGCTTTAAGGGCGTAGTCACACTAGGCATGGTTGACTTGTATTGTGCCCAAGTAGGTTGGCCCCCCACCCACCAGCTTGTGTTCACATTGTTCCAGACCCAAGCATGCTTACTTCACTTCTGCCATAGACCAATGTGATCCTGTTCCCGAGTCCAAATGAACTGGACCCGAATGAAGCGAGTCAGGGTCAGAAATTACACTAATCAAACAACTTTTGGGGTCAAATATACTCAGGCATGGTATGGATCACCTAATGTGGGTACACCTTAAAGATATTTATATTTCAACAAATGATGAAACTATTGCTGGAATATTGGCATGGTAAAGACTTTATTGCTCTTTACTTGGGATAAGGGCAGCAATACATAAAAAGATCACATTTGTCTCCTGTAATGGGCCACCAGCACAGAAAATGCTTCTGCAGACAACTGCTTATTAGGGATGCACAGAAATATCGGTCGCCGAAACATTTTGGTCAAAAAACACCCCATTCGGCCGTTGGCTGAAATGATAAAAAAGCACCAAAAAACCCCCACTCCCTCACCACCACCGCCCCTTGCCACCGCTCGGTAGTTCTCAGCCTTACCTGAGAAATCAACGATCCCGGCACTGGTCATAGAGATTAGTGAAGGAAAGATGGCCGCCACTCATCTCTACACCCTTGGAGGACCGGAGCGATGTCACTTCCCGTTCTGGCCATTTTTGTTCCTTTTTTTAAAGAACTAGATCAATGCTTTTTTTTTTATCCAATGCTTTACACTGTAGGAGAGATGTGGGGTCTTATTGACCCCATATCTCTCCATAAAGAGGACCTGTCACTAATTATTTCTATCACAGGGGACGCATGCATTTCTTGTGATAAGAATAAAAGGGAGAAATTTTTTTTTTTTTTTTTTTTAAAGGGACAGTACAAAAAAAAAAAAACCACAACACATTAAATAAATAATAATAAAAAAAAAAGTTAAACGTGCCCCCGTAGAAATTTTTAAAGCATCACCCATGGAGATATTTTACATACCGCAGTTTCACGCCATTCCATGAGCATGCACAATTTTAAAGCGTGACATGTTGGGTATCTATTTACTCGCCATAACATCCTCTTTCATATTTTACAAAAAATTGGGGTATATATTGGCTTTTAATGAATCGTGTAATTTTTTCCAAAATATATATATCCATTTTTAAAAACTGCGCATTTCGGCATTTAAAATTTTTGGTTTCAGCACCAGAATTTTCATTTTGGTGCACCACTACTGCTTATATAAATTTCCAAACTTTGCTCCACACAAAATAAAAGTGTAATTCCAAGCTAGAACTAAGCTTAAAAGGGCTCCCACCTCTCCTCCCCAATCTAACTCCTTCTCCAAGTACCCTGTAGAAGAAAGATGCTTATACTTACCTATGCTAAGGGCGCCCTGGTGAGGTCATGTGATCTCCCCAGTGGCTGATTTCAGGGGAGAGAGCGCCGACAACTGACGGAATGCCTGGACGGTGATATCACCGAGAGGTTAACTGTGGGGAATCAGTTGTCAGCGGTCCCTCCTCTCCCCTAAAGCTGGCGCTGGGAGCTGATCACATGACATGATCAGAGAGTTCTGAGAATAGGTAAACATAAGCACCTTCCTTCCACAGGGTAGTTCGATTAGGAGGGGGGTTGGAGACTGTTGTAAGCTTCACTAGATCTAGCCTGGAATTACACGAACTGTCATTAACTCCTTATGTAAAAGGATTACGCAGAACACATATTTCTCTGGACAGACTCTTTGCTCCAGAGCATTCTAAATGGTCAGCACCCAAATATTACAACCAGAACCTAAGATACTTCAGCTAAAACTACAGTACATTAAGGACCACATTTCTGAAAGATAGTAAAGGACAAATAAGCAGCCTGATCTTACAGTAGGTTAGGACTGCATAATATATCCCAGTGTAACATGTCACGTGAGGATTATCAGGCCTATAGCAGATGGCCAGCGACAAGTTTATCAAGCAAGACCTGGACCTGTCAGACCACAACGGAACTCGTAGGAAATAAAAAACAAAAAAAATGTAACCAAACCAGCAACTACAAGAAGTGCTATGCAGGGACTTCTAGTAGTAAAGTAGACAAACCGACCTCCAACAGTCTGCATGAGTTCAATAGGCTGGGAACAATAAAAATCTTCAGGCTATCCTACACGTTACTCTTCACATGAGCTATCAGCCCTTATGGCACTTGCAGCCAAACTTCAATCAGAAAGCACACAACCTCATCGTGTCATTATATTGGTAACCACTCTTGACAGGGAACTAGTCCCCTAGGAGATGTCATGCATCTCTTGCAGCCTAAAGTGGAACTCCAGCTTTTCATTCACCCCCCCTGGGCCCACCCTTTTGCCAAGGGTCTTCAGCCTAGTCCAGCGGCAGAATGGGTCCATTCTCTTATCTGGTAAGAGTCATCACCTGCACTAGTAGTGTGAGCCCAGCGTGCCATTATGATGCACCTCCAAGGGGTGTGTGACCATTACAGCCTGGACTTGGAGGAAGAAGGTTAAATGGCACTGGGTGTCATTCAGCAAAGACTTGTAACAGCTGCTGAAGAGGACCTTCTGCAGGGACACTGCTGGACCTGAAGTGTTACTAAACCCCGGCCCCCGCACCCACTATACCCCGGCCCCCCGCACCCACTATACCCCGTCTCCCCGGACCCCGCATTCACTATATCCGGTCTCCCCGGACCCCGCATTCACTATATCCGGTCTCCCCGGACCCCGCATTCACTATATCCGGTCTCCCCGGACCCCGCATTCACTATATCCGGTCTCCCCGGACCCCGCATTCACTATATCCGGTCTCCCCGGATCCCGCATTCACTATATCCGCTCTCCCCGGACACTGCATTCACTATATCCGCTCTCCCCGGACCCTGCATTCACTATATCCGCTCTCCCCGGACCCTGCAGTCACTATATCTGGTCTCCCACAGTACACACAACATGGAAATGCAATTATTTCAGTAAATATAAAATGCTAAATACCATTTTTTTCATCAGCAGTATATAGCAGTCTTGTGACTTCTATCAGTGTCCAGCAGAACACTGGTTAAAACTTGGAAGAGTTTTCATTCTCCTCTGACTGCCCTATGAGGCTGCATAACCCC
>NW_028318131.1:0-100000 GCF_062004578.1 Staurois parvus | reverse complement strand
TCGCTCCGGACCTCCAAGGGCATAGAGATGATTGACGGCCATCTTTCCTTCACTGATCTCTATGCCCAGCTCCGGGATCATTGGATGGGTTCTCAGGTAAGGCTGAGAACCACTGGGCAGCGGCAGGGATCGGAGTTTTCGGGACCTGTATTGGTAATTATTTCCATATCTGCCAAAAGCTGAAGGGGTTGTTTTCAGCCAAAACGTTAGACACCAAAATTTCAGTGCACCAACAATTTGTATGGGTCCATCTGCGGAAAGCATGGGGCGTGGACCGGAAGATACCTTCTGCAGAGCCCTGTGAAAGCTGATTGGAGGGCAGAGAGACACACCCCTCCACAGTTCACAGAAACAGAGCTGAGGCTGTCAAATCAGCTGGAGGTCCCTTCCCCGTCACCTTTTATTCTCTTGGTGTCAAGGAAACCTGTCAGAGGAGACCCATGCAGATAGCAGGGGAACAAAACAGCAGAGAGAGATGACACTCAGTGCTCTTACCTGAGACAAGTACACACTACAGAGGGATATGCTTTGTTCATAGTTCATGTCTGACGTTTACAGCCACTTAAAATTGCTGCATACTTGCTCCAGGTCAGCAACTTTCTAAGGCTGGCCATACACTATACAATTCTCCTTTAGATTTACCAAAAACATACAATATATGAGGTAAAACCTAAACTATGAATTTGTATGCAATCAGGAGGGGACGTTGCACTACATAGATGACAGTAAATCTAAAGGAAACTGAACAAGAAAGTTGTATAATGTATGGCCGGCACCCAGTCCAGCCAGACGATGACAAGGCCAGCCAGAGGAACTAACCAACTCCTAGTAGACAACAGCAGAACCTATAAAACCGACCATGTACTATACCAGGTGTGGCCCTTTACTAACCTTTATCTGGCTCTTGGGGCACTATTCCTCCAACTGATACCGACAGTGGGGCATAATTCCTGACACCAATGATGGGGCACTATTCCTCCCACCGCCACCAACGATGGGGCACTATTCCTCCCACCGACACCAACGATGGGGCACTATTCCTCCCACCGACACCAACGATGGGGCACTATTCCTCCCACCGACACCAACGATGGGGCACTATTCCTCCCACCGACACCAACGATGGGGCACTATTCCTCCCACCGACACCAACGATGGGGCACTATCCCTCCCACCGACACCAACGATGGGGCACTATCCCTCCCACCGACACCAACGATGGGGCACTACTCTTCCTCCTACTGTCCACCAACCCTGAGGCCATGTTTGTTTTCACCGAGTTGTAGTCCCCCCATTACCGACGGGGCACGCTGGGAGTTGTAGTCCCCCCATTACCGACGGGACACGCTGGGAGTTGTAGTCCCCCCATTACCGACGGGACACGCTGGGAGTTGTAGTCCCCCCATTACCGACGGGACACGCTGGGAGTTGTAGTCCCCCCATTACCGACGGGACACGCTGGGAGTTGTAGTCCCCCCATTACCGACGGGACACGCTGGGAGTTGTAGTCCCCCCATTACCGACGGGACACGCTGGGAGTTGTAGTCCCCCCATTACCGACGGGACACGCTGGGAGTTGTAGTCCCCCCATTACCGACGGGACACGCTGGGAGTTGTAGTCCCCCCATTACCGACGGGACACGCTGGGAGTTGTAGTCCCCCCATTACCGACGGGACACGCTGGGAGTTGTAGTCCCCCCCATTACCGACGGGACACGCTGGGAGTTGTAGTCCCCCCATTACCGACGGGACACGCTGGGAGTTGTAGTCCCCCCATTACCGACGGGACACGCTGGGAGTTGTAGTCCCCCCATTACCGACGGGACACGCTGGGAGTTGTAGTCCCCCCATTACCGACGGGACACGCTGGGAGTTGTAGTCCCCCCATTACCGACGGGACACGCTGGGAGTTGTAGTCCCCCCATTACCGACGGGACACGCTGGGAGTTGTAGTCCCCCCATTACCGACGGGACACGCTGGGAGTTGTAGTCCCCCCATTACCGACGGGACACGCTGGGAGTTGTAGTCCCCCCATTACCGACGGGACACGCTGGGAGTTGTAGTCCCCCCATTACCGACGGGACACGCTGGGAGTTGTAGTCCCCCCATTACCGACGGGACACGCTGGGAGTTGTAGTCCCCCCATTACCGACGGGACACGCTGGGAGTTGTAGTCCCCCCATTACCGACGGGACACGCTGGGAGTTGTAGTCCCCCCATTACCGACGGGACACGCTGGGAGTTGTAGTCCCCCCATTACCGACGGGACACGCTGGGAGTTGTAGTCCCCCCATTACCGACGGGACACGCTGGGAGTTGTAGTCCCCCCATTACCGACGGGACACGCTGGGAGTTGTAGTCCCCCCATTATCGACGGGACACGCTGGGAGTTGTAGTCCCCCCATTATCGACGGGACACGCTGGGAGTTGTAGTCCCCCCATTATCGACGGGACACGCTGGGAGTTGTAGTCCCCCCATTATCGACGGGACACGCTGGGAGTTGTAGTTCCCCCATTAGCGGTGGGACACGCTGGGAGTTGTAGTCCCCCCATTATCGGTGGGACATGCTGGGAGTTGTAGTTCCCCTCCCCCCTGGGTCCTCTTACGTTCGAAGTCTGAGTCGTCCTCGTCGTCCTCCTCCTCCTCCCCGTTGGACTCGGTCTGCATCGGCTCCCCGTCGAAGTTGACCCCTCGGGTGTGAGGCCGCCCGGCCGGCCCGGCCCCATCTTGCAGCCGCTTCTCCCTCAGGCGGGTGAAGTATTGGACGGCGAACTCCAGCAGGTCGGGCGGTCTCTGGCGCAGAACCTCCACCGTGTAGCCCTGCAGCAGCTCGGTGAGGCCGGGTGGGATCTCGATGCTCATGGTCCCCCGGGGGGTCTCCCCTCTCTCTATGTGCGGACAAGGCGCTCGGGCCCGGAGGAGTGCTGGGCGGCGGTGTCTCCCCTCTGTCCCCCTCCCTCCCCCCGGGAACACACAGCGGGGCCGCTGACAGGGAGGGCTGAGGCGGCTCCGGGCTTCCCCTCACACACAGAGCCGGCACAGCACAGCGCACCGATCCCTCACAGACCGGGAGGAGGAGCGGCCGTGCGCGCGCACCCCAGCGGGAGGGCGGGAAGAAGTGGGCCGGCCCATTGGACGAAGAGGGAGGGGACGCCTTGCTGACGTCACCCCCGCCTCTGCCAGGATTTCTTTTTTTTATTTTTATTTTTTTAACATCAAATCCCTCCCACTAACGCGAGGAGTTGGCGATCGATTATTTATACAAAGGCGGGGTTATTGTCCTGAAAGACCGCCCTCCGTGACGTTTCCTCACTTCGCCGCCAAGTGTGGGCGTGGCGTAGGAGTCAAAGGGCCGCCCCGTGTGACCTTCACTACGGCGCGAAGGCGTGGCACAAGAGTCAAGGAGCCCGCCCCGTGTAGCATTCGCTGTCACGTGTGGGCGTGGAGAATGAGTTATTTGCCCTCAGTACTAGTGAGCGGGCGTGTCATATTGGACCGCCCACTCGAGATTGGCCAATAATAGGCAGACTTCAGGCACTCTGACACGCCCTTCTTTACGTCATGCCTAGATTTGGCATGGAGAGTGACGTACAGACGTAGGAGCAGCGTGGTAGTGGCAGCGTCGCCCATAGCAACCTATCAGAAATGTGCTTTCCTATTTTGAGTAGTGTTCATGACAACTGGGATCTGATTGGTTGGATCTGGGAAACTGGCTTTCATCTGTTGTCACTCTATAGCAAGGAAGGGATCTATAAAGAGGACCTGTCATTTCAGTGACATAGAAGCATAGGAAGAATGGTCTGATTCTGAGATCCAGGCCTACTTTGTTCATTTTAGTACATTCCATCTGATATCAGTCACCCTTTCTCCAACCCTCCCTCCCCCTCCAAGCAAAGCTGCCTTCTTTAGAAAGCAGCAACAGCCTGAGTAGAAAAGTCTGTCTCCTGCCAGCATGCTGCAAAGACAGATGCTCGCTCTCAATGGGGAAGCAGGGGTCTCTCTGCCGAGGTCAGACAGAGAGCCTTCCAATCAGTAGGGAGCATGAGCTTTGCTGATTGCCCGTTTGCTCTGATCCAACCAAACACCCCCCCCCCCCTTCCTCAACAGATGCATACATGCCTTGTTCTTCCAATGTGTAGCCTCCAGGGTTTGTGTACAGATGCATGTTGGTGCGCATGCGGAACTGCAGTGTACATGAGTCCTGCTGCGTGGATGTCAGTCCGGAGGAACAGGCATTCCTGGACAAGCGGCCAGCATCCAGGGTTGTACGGTTCTTACTCATTAAGATTGCCACCTTTTCTTCAAGTCAAACCCGAACCCTTAAGTGGGGCGCGGCAAGATTTTCTTTCCATATTTCAAGTAAAAGAAAATAAAACTACATTACATCAGGCGTCCCCATCAGCGTGCCCCCTTACATCCGTGTCCCCATCAGAGTGCCCCCTTACATCAGTGTTCCTATCAGAGTGCCCCCTTACATCAGTGTCACCATCAGAGTGCCCCCTTACATCAGTGTCACCATCAGAGTGCCCCCTTACATCAGTGTCCCCATCAGAGTGCCCCCTTACATCAGTGTCCCTATCAGAGTGCCCCCTTACATCCGTGTCCCCATCAGAGTGCCCCCTTACATCAGTGTTCCTATCAGAGTGCCCCCTCACATCCGTATCCCTATCAGGATGCCCCCTTACATCCGTATCCCTATCAGGGTGCCCCCTTACATCCGTGTCCCTATCAGAGTGCCCCCTTACATCAGTGTCCCTATCAGCGTGCCCCCTTACATCAGTGTCACCATCAGAGTGCCCCCTTACATCGGTTTCCCCATCAGAGTGCCCCTTTACATCCGTGTCCCCATCAGAGTGCCCCTTTACATCCATGTCCCCATCAGAGTGCCCCTTACATCAGTGTTCCTATCAGAGTGCCCCCTTACATCAGTGTCCCCATCAGAGTGGCTCCGTAATCTGGTTTCCCCATCAGAGTGCCCCCTTATATCATGTGTCCCCATCAGAGTGCCCCTCTACATCAGGTGTCCCCATCAGTTTGCCCCTTTACATCAGGTGTCCCTATCAGAGTGCCCCTTACATCAGTGTCCCCATCAGAGTGCCCCCTTACATCCATGTCCCCATCAGAGTGCCCCCTTACACCAGTGTCCCCATCAGAGTGGCCCTCTACATCAGGTGTCCCCATCAGTGTGCCCCTTTACATCAGTGTCCCTATCAGAGTGCCCCCTTACACCAGTGTCCCCATCAGAGTGCCCCCTTACATCTATGTCCCCATCAGAGTGCCCCCTTACATCAGTGTCCCCATCAGAGTGCCCCCATCAGAGTGGCTCCATAATCTGGTGTCCCCATCAGAGTGCCCCCTTACATCAGTGTCTCCAGCAGAGTGCCCCCATACATCAGGGGTTCCTCCGCACATCAAAGCCCCCCCCCTGTACTCACAGATCACACTGCATAGAAGGCCGCTCCTCCTCCCTCTCTCTCCGGACAGGTGGCACCCCTCATACTTATGAGTGTGTCTATGTAAGCACCAGTGTATACCGGTGTTCAGCCATCGATTACTATGGGCAGCTGCATGCAGTGCTCCCGGGTGGGGAAATGCGTCCGACTTTTCCAGTCTATGGCCCCAGGCGCCCATGGACATGTAGCGCTACCCCCAGAGGAGCCTCTTGGTAATTTTGTGTTCTCTGTTCTGTGCCACGACCCCAAGAACACCCTCAGCCCCTCTGACACACCTGGTTGAATAAAGTCACTGCAAGCACCTATAAAGACACCAGTATAAATTGTTTTTAATATACAGGATTTATATAGTTTGCTCAGCACTGTACAATATAAAGGGAGACAATACAGCAACAATGAAAATTCAAAACAAAGGGGTTAGGAGGGCCCTGCTCCTGGGAGCTTACAATCTAATAGGGAGGGGCTGGCGGAACAAAAAGTAATAGCTATAGGGGATGAACTGATGGGAGAAACAAATGATTTGGTTATTAGCTGAAGACAGGACAGGCTTCCCTGAAGAGATGAGTTTTCCAGGATCGCCTAAAAAGGGACAGAGTAGGAGATAGCTGGACAGATTGGGGTAGGGAGTTCCAGAGGATGGGAGAGGCTCTGGAGAAGTCCTGTAGACGAGCATGGGAGGAGGAGACAAGGCAGCTAGAGAGCAGGAGGTCTTGGGAGGAGCAGAATACCTCCAACCTGGCTGTGGGTTACTACCAGAAAATACACACACACCTCTTTAGTGGTGGAGGCACTCAATCTGCTGCTACAAAATAGAATAAATGATGATTTGAACATAATTGAGCACACAACAGGTGCATTCGGACACAGTCTGCTAGACAGAGTGTTAGCTACGCCAAGGTACCTTACTGTAGAATCAGGTTCTGTACCACTAAACTGAAATTAATAATTGAACCCAGAAATCAGCAACAAATGGCGCAAATAAACGTTAACTGCAATATGCATAATAATACTGCACAGGGTGAGAGTTCAGTCCAAGGGATTGGACAGGGTACGGTGTAGCATCTCCTGAGAGGTACCTCTGCAACTAAGCAAAGGAGCAAAGGTCTCTGGGTAGCAACTGTTAAGTGGCAGTCTTTGGTTCTGACTCCTGACACTTCAGCCGGCCAACGTTGGGGCTCAATTACCGTTGGTGCGCTTAGAGAGTGTAAACAAGGCCTGAAGGTAGTAATAGAGGTATAAAGTAGCTGGGTAGATAGTTCCTAATGGCTCCGTCTCTAGTGGTAGCAACAAGTAATGGCTGAAAGGCCCTCTCACCAGACCTAGCGACATGGCAGCAGTGGCCTCTCTGATTAGGGGTCCACTCCCTCTGGGTTGCCTTAATCCTATTGGTCCCCGAGAGACTCGTGCTGCGTCTTGCTGTCTGAACATCGATGCTGCACTGCGAATTGTCCTCCCCTGGCTTAAAGAAGAACGAAACCCTCCTAACCTTTTCAGGCATGGAAGCTGCCATTGCAACCTCTGTTTGACCTGCCATTGTGCTGCACATGTGATCAGCTTTGACACCAGCCAGGGGCCGACTGACCATTTGGAAACCCCGAGGGCCCGGGGTCAGTAAGGGGCCCCATGAGATGCCCCTGGTACCTTTTTCATAGGCTTTTTTGAGTTTGGGCAAGGACACAGGGGCCCCATGATCCCCTATTGCCCGGGGGCCCCGTGAGTTGTCAGTCTACCCATGACCCCAGGTTTTCCAATGATAACAATGACACCAGCCATTGGATGGCTTGACAGTTTGAGTGAGAGCACAAGCAAATGGGACCATTATCATTCACGCCATGCCTTGATTGGAACTGTTTATATACCCCATGAAGCCTGACTGGAAAACTCCTAGGACCAGGGACGGACTGACAACTCATGGGGCCCCCAGGCAATAGGGGATCATGGGGCCCCTGTGTCCTTGCCCAAACTCAAAAAAGCCTATGAAAAAGGTAACAGGGGCATCTCATGGGGCCCCCTACTGACCCCAGGCCCTCGGGCAGTGCCCGAGTTTCCAAATGGTCAGTCTACCCCTGCCTAGGACGTTGCTAAGGACGTTGCTAGGAGATGAGTAACTGTTACATTGCTAAGGACGTTGCTGAGACACGCCTAGCTGTTACTGCTCACCTTCAACATCACAGGAGTGAGCTCTCAAACGCTGAGCTCAGAGCTACTGCATCAGGGGAGAGAAAGTGATTCTGAGGGGGATTGAATTAGAGAAAGAACTCACTCCTGTGATGGCAAGGGTGAGCAGTAACAGCTAGGCGTGTCTTAGCAACGTCCTTAGCAACGTCCTAGAAGTTTTCCAATCAGGCTCCGGGAGGTATATAAATGGCCTACACAGGGGCGGGGGTCAGGGGCACTGGATGAGGGCCCGGGGGTCAGTAGGAGGCCCCATGAGATGCCCCTGGTACCTTTTTCATAGGCTTTTTTGAGTTTGGGCAAGGACACAGGGGCCCCATGATCCCCTATTGCCCGGGGGCCCCATGAGTTGACAGTCTGCTCCTGGGCCTACAACTATAACAAGCATTATTCAGTTTTTAACAAAGCTGCACAGTTTGTTTTTATATAAAGACGCCCCTTACTTGCACAGGCAGCTTTAGGCTCCATGCACACGGGGCATTTTAATAACGCCAGTAACGTTAGCTGTGTAAAGTCACGTTAAAAATGGGAGTTTTTCAGCGGTTTTTTTTGTGTTTTTGCATTAGCGTTTAGTGGCGCTTTGCCATGTTTTTTTTGCGCTTGCATTTTTTAGCATTTTTTTACAGCTAAAAAACTCCTCCAGAAACCCACTAGACCTGGGGCTGTTTTTCCAGCCAAAAAAATGCCCCTGCCAAAAAACGCTAATTCCAGTCTATGTGTGCACGGAGACATAGGATAACATGCTGGGGGGTTTACTGGCAGTAGAAAAAAATGCCAAAAGCCAAAAACAGCCGCTGTAAAAACATTCCGTGTGCGTGAGGACTTAAAGTAAAGGTGAACTATCCCTTTATACCACATCCTGCATCTCACCTTAGCACAGGGACGTCCCTAGGGTTGGTGTCACCCGGTGCGAAAACACTTGGTGACACCCCCTCCGATGATCCCCACAGATAATGGAGTCCGATCCATTATCCTCCCCAATCCAGAGATCCGATCCATCCTGCGGGGATCGTCGGCATGCAACCTATACGGGGTGACACCGGACCCGCTCCACGAAATGGTATGTTGTAAAGCAAGCCGACGATCCCCGCAGGATGGATTGGATTTGCGGATTTTGGAGCATAATGGATCTTACCTTTTTGTGGAGTGGGTCCGGTGTCACCCTGTGCGGTAGGTGTCACCCGGTGCAGCGCGCACCCCCCGCACCTGCCTAGGGACGCCACTGCCTCCGCCACAAACTGAAGTCCGGTTTTCAGTTCCAGAAGCCCCCTCCTCCCGCCTATCCACGCGTCCCTCGGCAAGCAACCATTAGGCACGGAAGACAAGCAGCAGTGAGCAGCTGGTTGCCACAAACAATTATCAGGTTGAGTGTGAAGGCGAGTCGCTGATTACACCGAGTGTTACCCGCTCTGGGACATCATGCAGAAAATATTACGCTTTAGCGAATGTCTATCAGCGAGAACTAAGTGGAGCGCAAAGCTGCCACCGCGACCGGGGAGCAGCTGCTGGTGTTGGACACGCTGCAAATCCATTTTCTATTATGCATCTCAGCCCTCCCCGAGTGATTAGAATAAATATATGGAAAGTACAGGCGTACCTCAGTTTACAAATTTAATGCATTCTGCGGGACTTTTCGTATTGCGAAAAATTCGTAAACTGAGACACGGTTCGCCATAGGAATGCATTGAAAACCAATTGATCCGTTTCGGAGGTCAGAAAAAAGTTAAAAAAGAAGTCTTTTATCTGTTCAAAACTCTTTATAAAGTGCACTTTAAAGGCATAAATACTGTACAGGGACATGATTAAAAATGAATTCGTAAATGCATTGAGAACCAATTAATCCGTTCCGGAGGTCAGAAAAAAGTAAAAAAAAAATTTATCTGTTCAAAACACTTTATGAAGTGCACTTTAAAGGCATAAAGGGACATGATTAAAAAAAAAATTGTAAACGCATTGAAAACCAATTAAATCTGTTCCGGAGGTCAGAAAAAAGTTAAACAAAAGTCTTATCTGTTCAAAACTCTTTAAAGTGCACTTTAAAAGCATAAATACTGTACAGGGACATGATTAAAACAAATTTGTAAATGCATTGAAAACCAATTAATCCGTTCCGGAGGTCAGAAAAAGTAAACAAAAGTCTTATCTGTTCAAAACTCTTCATAAAGTGCACTTTAAAGGCATAAATACTGTACAGGGACATGATAAAAAATGTTTGTAAATTCATTGAAAAACAGTTCATCCATTCATATTACGAAAAACATTTGTAAACCGAGGCATTATATTCAATAGATTTTCATTCGTAAACTGAAAATTACATAAACCGAGGCGTTTGTAGTTAAAGCAAGCTGGCTGGAGCTCCACCCCAAATATTAATGCGGTTGTAAAGGTATGCATGTATTCTATGCATGAAGGTGAAAAACCTTCTGTGTGCAGCATCCCCAGCCCCTCCTAATACTCACCTAAGCCCCCACTCGATCCAGCGAAGTGCACTGGAGTTTCAGCTATCCTGGGACTCCCTCTCCTCACTGGCTGAGACAGAAGCGGGAGCCATTGCTGTCACAGCCAGTTCAGCCAATGAGAATAGAAAGGGGGCGGGGCCAAGCCATGGCTCCGTGTGTGAATGATCAGCGAGTGCATCCATAGCAAGCTGCTTGCTATGGGGGCACCAGACAGGAGGGAGGGGCCAGGAGTGCCGGCGGGGTGACCCGAGAAGAGGAAGATTTGGCCTGCTCTGTGCAAAACCAATGCACACAGCAGGTAAGTATAGCATGTTTGTTATTTCTTCTTTTAAAAAAATAAGACTTTAGAATCACTTTAACATGAGGATTGCTGTTTTATGTCCTCTGGAGCAGGGGCAGACTGACCATTTGGAAACTCTGGCACTGCCTGAGGGCCCAGGGTCAGTAGGGGGCCCCATGAGATACCCCTGGTACCTTTTTCATAGGCTGTTTTGAGTTTGGGCAAGGACACAGGGGCCCCATGATCCCCTATTGCCCGGGGGCCCCATGAGTTGTCAGTCCGCCCCTGCTCTGGAGCGTCCAGATTTTAGAGATGAATGTTTCTTTGTATCTTTAAATTGGTTGTAAACCCCAGACTTGAAATATGAACAAAGCATATCCCTCTATAGTGTGTACTTGTCTCAGTCTAGAGCACCAAGTGTCATTTCTGTCTGATGCCTCTTTCCTCTACTATCAGCATGAATCACTTCTGACAAGATTTTCTGACACCAAGAGAAAAATGGTGTTCCTGTGTGCTGTGTGGAGGGGGAAGGGGGTCCATTCCCTCCAATCAGCTCTCAGACCACTCCTCACGGAGCTCTGCAAAGTTTAACTTCAGCTCCCTGCCCCCTTTTTTTTCTGAACTCCCAGACAAGCTTTACAATTCAGCACTTTGAACAGATGTAGAGAAGACAAGACTGCAGATAAACAGGTACAACTTATGTAGGAGGATTTGTTTCATCGCTGTGTACAACCCGTCACTTCACTGGGTATATGGAAGGGTTTACAACCGCTTTAAAAGCCTAATTACATTTCAGCTGTATATTAAGACTTGTGCGTTACTTCACTTGTGTGACTGGGGGGCCAAAGTCTCATGACAACTCGTACCCCATGTTTCCCAACAAGTACCACTCATATCTGTGCGACTGCAAGTTGCAGCGAATTGAAAGTAGTTCCTGCACTGCTTTGGTCCAACTTTCATGCAACTTGAGGGCTGTAGACTTCAATGTAATTCCTCCAAAGTGGCATGAAAGTCACACCTGAATGATATACATACGACATGTGTGCAACTTGTTTTTTACAGCAGAAACAATCATCCTTGGTCAACGCAAAAGTCGCTCTCATCCAAAGTCACACCAAAGTTGTGCAAATGCCTGTGCAGTGCAATTTGAGCCATACATTTTGTACAGCTCAAATCGCATCTGCATCAAAAAAGGTGCAGGACCCTTTTTTAAATCCGCACCTGAATCTCATTGTGTGGATGTTCTCACCCATACGATACAATTTCTGGCAATCGCATCCTTTTTTGCAATCTGTTTTGGACTGTTAATTTATCATTGACACCTGCACCATGATCGCATGAACGCGATGTCATTCGCCACCAATGCGGTGCGGGAAATGCTCAGGATTTGCAGTGTTTCCCACACCGCACTGGGCTTAAAGTTTTAGTATCCGGAGTTCAGCTTTATATCTTTTATATACACTGCTCAAAAAAAAAATCAGAGTATAGCATCAAGTCAATAAAACTCCTGGGATATTGATCTGGTCAGGTAAGTAGCAGAGGGAGTTGTTAATCAGGTTCAGCTGCTTTGGTGTTCATGAAATTAACAACAGGTGCACTAGATGGGCAACAATGAGATGACCCCCAAAACAGGAATGGTTTTACAAGTGAAGGCCACTGACATTTTTTTCCCTACTCATCTTTTCTGATTGTTTTTCACTAGTTTTGCATTTGGCTAGGGTCAGTGTCACTACTGGTAGCATGAGGCGATATCTAGACCCTACAGAGGTTGTACAGGCAGTCCAACTCCTCCAGGATGGCACATCAATACGTGTCATTGCCAGAAGGTTTGCTGTGTCTCCCAGCACAGTCTCAAGAGCATGGAGGAGATTCCAGGAGACAGGCAGTTACTCTAGGAGAGCTGGACAGGGCTGTAGAAGGTCCTTAACCCATCAGCAGGACCGGTATCTGCTCCTTTGTGCAAGGAGGAACAGGATAAGCACTGCCAGAGCCCTACAAAATGACCTCCAGGAGGCCACTGGTGTGAATGTCTCTGACCAAACAATCAGAAACAGACTTCATGATGGTGGCCTGAGGGCCCGACGTCCTCTAGTGGGCCCTGTGCTTACCCAGCACCATAGAGCTGGATTGGCATGTGCCATTGAACACCAGAATTGGCAGGTCCACCACTGGTGCCCTGTGCTTTTCACAGATGAGAGCAGGTTCCCCCTGAGCACATGTGACAAACATGAAAGGGTCTGGAGAAGCCGTGGAGAATGTTCTGCTGCCTGTAGCATGGTTCAGCATGACCGTTTTGGTGGTGGGTCAGTGATGGTCTGGGGAGGCATATCCATGGAGGGACGCACAGACCTCTACAGGCTAGACAATGGCACCCTGACTGCCGTTAGGTATCGGGATGAAATCCTTGGACCCATTGTCAGACCCTACGCTGGTACAGTGGGTCCTGGGTTCCTCCTTGTGTACGACAATGCCCAGCCTCATGTGATGAGTATGCAGGCAGCTCCTGGAGGATGAAGGAATTGATACCATTGAATGGCCCCCACGCTTGCCTGACCTAAATCCATTAGAACACCTCTGGGATGTCATGTTTCGGTCCATCCGACCCCGCCAGGTTGCACCTCAGACTGTCCAGGAGCTCAGTGATGCCCTGGTCCAGATCTGGGAGGACATCCCCTAGGACACCATCAGTCATCTCATTAGGAGCCTCCCCCCGACGTTGTTAGGCATGCATACAAGCACGTGGGGGCCATACAAACTACTGAGGACCATTCTGAGTTGCTGCATTGACATTTCAGCACAATGGACTCGCCTGCTGCATCATTATTTCACTTTGATTTTCGGGTGTCTTTGAATTCAGTCCTCTGTAGGTCGATCATTTTCATTTCCATCAAACGATGGGGCGTCCTTACATTCCTCACACATTACCCCGTCCATATCAGCATAGAGATCCAGCAGGAGATTTTTTTTCCCCATTGAGATCTAATGTATTTTCAAAGTGTCCCTTTAATTTTTTTTGAGCAGTGTATTTATTTATTTATTTTAAAATGTAAAAATATTTTTAATACATAATATAATTTAAAAATATTTTTCAATATTTAAAAAAAAAAATTATTAGCAGATTTTCAAAATTGCAAACAATGACAATGTTAAACAAACACAAAAGTCATGAAACAGCGCGGTGGTGCAGTACAGTCAAAGGGCAACAGCAGGGCAAAAGCAATCAAGGTATCAGCTTTAAATCTTATCTAGGATTGGGTTGAGATCCACTTTAATAAAACATAAGGTGAAACTTCTGGAATTGCTTTTTTTTTTCAGTGAGATGCTTTTTACGATTCTTAGGGCGTTACTAGATCTTTTTTTTTTCCGCTCAAAAATAGCTTTAAAGAAAAAGATAACCCGTAGCTGTCCACGCAGGAAGCGGACGGCACTATCTGCGTGCCAGCTTAGCGTACTACTGGGAATAGAATGCGTCCTAAATTACATTTGCCGCGGCGCACAGGAAGCCAGGCTCTCTGTCGGCCGACTTTTCATGTTCCTTTTTTTTATTTATTTCCTACATACAGAATCCATCTGCTGTAAAGGCAGGACGCTCCCTCCCCTCTCATGCGCTGTTTATTTCATCATAAAATAATAATACTTCGCAGAGCCAAATCATAGTGTTAGTCCTGACCTGCCACTGAGTAATAATCATTTCTGCATGGAAATTGTTTTCTTTTTTTTTTTTTTTTTTTTACAGCAGAAGGAAACGAGAGGCGTATAGATTTAACTGTATATTTAAAGAAAAGCTCCAGATCCCTATAGGGTGCAAAGACTTGAAAGCGGTATGTACACTGCATTGTGGCTTACCAATTCTTAAATGTGGCGACTGCATTCATTTTCTTTTTTTAGACTCTTTATTTTTACCCGGTTATCCAGCCAGTAAGTCTGTAATTTATATATCCGGTCTCCAGGATATATTGAATGCAGGGTCCGGGAGATCGGATATAGTGAATGCAGGGTCTGGGGAGACCAGATATAGTGAATGCAGGGTCCAGGGAGACCGGATATAGTGAATGCGGGGTCCGGGGAGACCGGATATAGTGAATGCAGGGTCCGGGGAGACCGGATATAGTGAATGCAGGGTCCAGGGAGACCGGATATAGTGAATACAGGGTCCAAGGAGACCGGATATAGTGAATGCAGGGTCCGGGGAGACCGGATATAGTGTATGCAGGGTCCGGGGAGACCGGATATAGTGAATGCAGGGTCCGGGGAGACCGGATATAGTGAATGCAGGGTCCGGGGAGACCAGATATAGTGAATGCAGGGTCCGGGGAGACCAGATATAGTGAATGCAGGGTCCGGGGAGACCAGACATAGTGAATGCAGGGTCCGGGGAGACCGGATATAGTGAATACAGGGTCCGAGGAGACCAGATATAGTGAATGCAGGGTCCGGGAGACCGGATATAGTGAATGCAGGGTCCGGGGAGACCAGATATAGTGAATGCAGGGTCCGGGGAGACCGGATATAGTGAATGCAGGGTCCGGGGAGACCGAATATAGTGAATGCAGGGTCCGGGAGACCGGATATAGTGAATGCAGGGTCCGGGGAGACCGGATATAGTGAATGCAGGGTCCGGGGAGACCAGATATAGTGAATGCAGGGTCCAGGGAGACCAGATATAGTGAATGCAGGGTCCAGGGAGACCAGACATAGTGAATGCAGGGTCCGGGGAGAGCGGATATAGTGAATACAGGGTCCGAGGAGACCAGATATAGTGAATGCAGGGTCCGGGAGACTGGATATAGTGAATGCAGGGTCCGGGGAGACCAGATATAGTGAATGCAGGGTCCGGGGAGAGCGGATATAGTGAATGCAGGGTCCGGGGAGACCAGACATAGTAAATGCAGGGCCCGGGGAGAGCGGATATAGTGAATGCTGGGTCCGGGGAGACCAGACATAGTGAATGCAGGGTCCGGGGAGACCAGATGTGAATGCAGGGTCCTGGGAGACCGGATATAGTGAATGCAGGGTCCAGGAAGACCAGATATAGTGAATGCAGGGTCCGGGGAGACCGGATATAGTGAATGCAGGGTCCGGGGAGACCAGATATAGTGAATGCAGGGTCCGGGAAGACCAGATATAGTGAATGCAGGGTCCGGGGAGACCAGATATAGTGAATGCAGGGTCCGGGAAGACCAGATATAGTGAATGCAGGGTCCGGGGAGACCAGATATAGTGAATGCAGGGTCCGGGAAGACCAGATATAGTGAATGCGCGGTCTGGGGAGACCGGATATAGTGAATGCAGGGTCCAGGGATACCAGATATAGTGAATGCAGGGTCCGGAGAGAGCGGATATAGTGAATGCAGGGTTCGGGGAGACCAGATATAGTGAATGCAGGGTCCGGGGAGACCGGATATAGTGAATGCAGGGTTCGGGGAGACCAGATATAGTGAATGCAGGGTCCGGGGAGACCAGATATAGTGAATGCAGGGTCCGGGGAGAGCAGATATAGTGAATGCAGGGTCCGGGGAGACCGGATATAGTGAATGCAGGGTCCAGGGAGACCAGATATAGTGAATGCAGGGTCCGGGTTTTGAAACACTTTAACACATTCCATATAAGTTACTTTACACCACAAAATGATATTTGGTTCTGTAATCTCTTAAAGGGTCTTACAGGGAGGTGGGCAGGGGGTGGAACCAAGGGACAGAGCTCAAAGGTGGGTAGGGGGCAGAGACAAGGGATGACTTGGAAGTACCTGCACCTGATTATTATTCAGGATTGATATAGCGCCAACAGTTTGCGCAGCGCTTTACAATATCAATTAAAATGTACTTCCCGTAGCAAATTACTTTCAGTTTCCATTTTTCATGCGTGGGGTGGAAAGTCAAAGCGTTCGCCCCGTTCTGTTTTCTTCGCGTTTTCTCGGTCACCTCTGCGTCCTTTCTGTTTTATCGTCTTCCCAAATCGTTCAGATTTCCAGTAAGTCTCACCTTTTTGGACGGAGGCCCGGAGTATTTTTAGAACCTCACCGCTTACAGTATTGAATTAAGATTACGCTGTTTGTTTGAAACACATTGTAAGTTGTCCGGCCCGGTGCCGACTCCCCCAACAACGTGCTATTAAACATTTTATGTATTTGTGAATGACAAAGACGGCTTGATTTGAAACAATGGAATTCAAGGGCACTGCAAGGCCAGGCACTGAGGTTTTTTCTTACAGAGATCACTGAATAAAGACAGTGATAGGAAAGTCAAATTTCACAGTTGTCACCCGAAAAAGAGCCAAGAGGATATCTTCCACTGGGGACACCTGTGCAAGAAGTAATTTCCTTTCACTCAATATCTAGATTCTTGTTTTGCCATCCGCCTTACAATAGATTTACTGCTACAGTAAAAAAATCACCTATATAAATGTGATTTTGTACTTCCGCCGTAGGGGGCATGCGCGTGACAACGCCGGAGTGCCGATTCTGCTGTGATTGGACAGAGCAGAAGTCAATCAACAGGTGCCAGTCTATGGATGAGCACCGGCACCCGTTGAAGAGAGTGACAGGACACAGCTCTTCCCATATAAACAAGGCAGAGCTTGTGTCCTTTCAGCAGCGATCTGCTAGATTTTCTTTCCCTGCAAAGCAGGGAAAAAAATCTAGCAGATTGCCTAGTAAAAGCACCACACTTTGTACAAAATTAAACAGCTATACATGCAGTGAACCCTTTGATCGTCTTAGATGTTTAACCCCTTCCCAGCCAGTGTCATTATTAGTGACATTGTATATTTTTAGCAGTGATCATTGCATGAGGCTCCGTTCACACTTTTTTGTGCTTTTTGCAGAAACGCACTGCAGCCCATTTAACATGGTTTCCTAAGGGACACGTTCACGCCTATGCTTTTTGAGCAGGTGCGTTTTTGGAAAGGGTCAGGGACTTTGTTAAGCAGCATTTTTGCTACAACAGAGTTCAATGGAGAATCTTCTGAGATGCATGGTAGTGCGTTTTTTACTTAATTTTTGCAGCGTTTTGCATTTTGAATTTTTATTCTGCCCAGCAAAAGAAAAATTCCAGTTTAAAAAAAAAAAAAAAAATCTGAACAAAACGCATCAAAAATTCATCACAAATGCAAAACGAACTGCGAAAAACACTGCAAAATGGACAAAAAAGCAAACTGCATAGGCGTGAACGGATCCTGAGTGTCACTAGTTCCCACAATGTGTCAGTTAGTGTCAGACTGTCTGCCGCAATATCACAGTCCCGCTATAAGTCAATGATTGCCGCCATTAGGCTCCATGTATACGGGACGTTTGGAAAACACTTCTGAACGATGGAAACTGACTGCTGGAAAACGTAGGTTAAAAAACGTCTGTTTAGCCGCGTTTGCATACCGCGTTTATGCACTTTTTTACTATTTCAGACATTTTGAGAGAAATAGAGCAGAAGTAGAGAGAGCAGTATGTGTTGAGATCAGGGGCGGACTGACAACTCATGGGGCCCCCGGGCAATAGGGGATCATGGGGCCCCTGTGTCCTTGCCCAAACTCAAAAAAGGCTATGAAAAAGGTACCAGGGGCATCTCATGGGGCCCCCTACTGACCCCAGGCCCTCGAGCAGTGCTCGGGTTTCCAAATGGTCAGTCCGCCCCTGGTTGAAATGACCTGTCTTTTCTGGTTGTATTCACTATGGGTCCCATCATGAGCAGAATGCGGAACGTTCTACCATTTTTTCCTTCACACAAAACCTGGAACTGACTGCGCTGGTGTACCGGGTCCATTTGAATACCTGGAAAACACTTTGCATGCATTTCTGATGATGAAAAAAGGCTCTGGACAGCATCTGGACATGGAACAATTAAAAAACGCTTCTAAACACGGTTAGCCATGTTTATACGCGTTTACAAGCATTTCCAAGCATTTGGCATTTGAAACGCTGATAAAATCTACTCCTGAACGCTTAGTGCGTTCAAAAAAACAACTGTAAACTCAACTGAATGTAAACGACGATGTGTACATGGCAGGGGCGGACTGACCATTTGGAAACTAGGGCACTGCCCGAGGGCCCGGGGTAAGTAGGGGGCCCCATGAGATGGCCCCGGTACCTTTTTATAGGCTTTTTTGAGTTTGGGCAAGGACACAGGGACCCCATGATCCCCTATTGCCCGGGGGCCCCATGAGTTGTCAGTGCGCCCCTGGTACATGGACACATAGGAAAACATTAGGGAGAGTTCAGGGGCTGCTAAAAAAACGCAGAAAAGCTCTCGAATGCCAGTTTATCAGCTGCAGTGTACATGAACCCTTACTAGTATAAAAAAAATTCCAGTATATATAGCATCGTTTGTAGACGCTATAACGTTTGCGCAAATCAATCATTTTACACATTATTGATATTTTTTTTACTAAAAATATGAAGCAGAATACATTTTGTCTTAAATTTATGAAACAATTAGATTTTTGCAAATGTTTTTTATTGGACATGTTTTATAGCAGAAAGTAAAAACATTTTTTTTTTTTTTTTAATATATTGGTCTTTTTTCATTTATGGCACAAACAAATACCCAGCAGTGAGCAAATACCACCAAAATAAAGCTCTATTTGTGGTAAAATTATATAAATTTCATTTATGTACAGTGTTGCATGACCGCACAATTGTCGGTTAAAGTAGCACAGCGTCGTATCGCAAAAAATAACCTGGTCATGGGGGGTGGGGGTGAATCTTCCAGAACTGAAGTGGATAAGTCTTATCATGACCAGGGGCGGACTGACAACTCATGGGGCCCCCAGGCAATAGGGGATAATGGGGCCCCTGTGTCTTTGCCCACACCCAAAAAAGCCTATGAAAAAGGTACCAGGGGCATCTCGTGGGGCCCCCTACAGACCCTGGGCCCTTGGGCAGTACCCGAGTTTCCCCTGATCATGACTGGTGCTCTTTAACGTGAGAAGGGCTTCAGGAAGACAATAGCGTGTACAGAGAGCGTACCGCCCTATGCCAATGTGTGAACAGACAAATCCCCCGCCTGTTTCCTTCATTTTGGTGACATCAGCATCCCGTTTCCTTCTGTCTCACTTCCTTCAGCACTCATCAGTTCATTTTTAATGATCTAAAAGTGACAGAGCGGAGCCCATCCCCAAATTGTTCATTGTTTTCAATGTAACTAGAATTATTATTCCAAAACTCTTCATTGTAGCCAAAATGATTATCTCTATGTAACGTTTACTGGTGGATCTGGCTGGCCGCAAACCACAGAGGACTCATTCTGCAACATAGAGATAAGTATTTTTTTTTTTTTTACCAGTAAACACATAGAAGAGAACCCATTAGAGAGAGAACATGGCTCAGGGAGGCAGCGGTTCACTAATAATATGAATAATTTAGATTTTGAAGATTTAGCAAGTGCAGCTTTTTTTTTCTCCTGGTTTAGACTTGTTCTGCCATAAAATTCTGAGGAGGATGAATGACCAAACATTGTTGCAAATATCTTCCACATGTGTCTAACATTTAGGTAGACAGACCCTGATATAGGTGTTTTTGTTTAGTTTTTAGCTGTTGATGGTAAATATTTTGTATATTCATAAAAAGCCGGTGGCGCTTGCATCGTTTTCAGGTTTTCCAGTTTCTCCTCACTTCCTATTGAGAGTCACTTGTTTACAGAACTCAATACCTCAAGCTAAAGTTGTATTCAGGCATGTGAATCAGAGAAGTGACTTTATCCTTATTAGAAGGCTTCATCAGATGTTACAGATGTACTTTGGGTATATATATAGTGTATATATATATATATATATATATATATACTGTGTATAGATTCCTAGATTGTAAGTTCCAAGGAGCAGAGTCCTCGAACCCCTCGTGTATTGTATTGTATTGTTACTGTGCTGTCTTGTGTATTGTCTCCCATTATAATGTACAGTGCTGAGCAAACTGTTGGCGCTATATAAATACTGTATACTAATAATAATATATATATATATACTGTGTATATGTATATATATATATATATATATATATATTTATATAAAACTCTATACAGTGGTGCTTGCCCAGGGTGGCATTTTTCAGGGGGGAAGCACATCCCCACAGAAGAAGGGATGAAAGAAGGAGCCAGGTGGGATCCAAGAGAGGCTGCGGGCTGCTTGGTGGTGTATGTAGAGCCTGACTCTCATTCTCAGGGATGTCTGAAGCTGTGAAGATGCGTGTCTTTCTATCGCCGAGGGGGGGGGGGGTAGTGGAAGGCTCTCCCAGGTGGGGGGCAGGGGTGTTGGTCGGTGTCCATGGGGGCAGATGATTTTTGTGTTGCCTAGGGCAGCACAAAACCTAAATACACCACTGAGTATATATACAGTACTATATATACCTAGCAGCCCTAGGGTCGTTGGTTCATGTCCCAACCATGGCACTACCTACACGGAGTTTGCATGTTCTCCCTGTGCCTGCGTGAGTTTCCTCCGGGTACTCTGGTTTCCTCCCATACTCCAAAGACCTGCTGGTAGGTCAATTGGCTCCTGTCTAATTTGACAGTAATATGTGTATGTATGAATGTAAGTTAGGGTCCTTACATTATAAGCTCTATGAGGAAAGGGATTGATGTGAATGTTTACTGCATATGCGTAAAACACTGATATAAGTATCTGTAAAATATATATATATATATATATACACAGTGCTCATCATAAATGAGTATACCCGAACAGATTTGTCAGAATACCTTTACTTTCCTTTCAGAATCAACATTTTCTATGGGACACTATACTACAAAATCCTCCCACAAATGCGGGACATTGATTGCAAGATTTGTTACTTTGCGCACACAACAAAAAGCATTTTTCCCAACAAATTCATTCAAGACCATGTTGCAAAAATGAATACATCCCAATGAAAGTCTTGGGAGAAAAACTATATTTTAGACGACAAAATCCTAATTAACAAGAATTCAGTTGCAGGTGAGTCTCAACAGGTGTCCAGCAGACCGTTGATTATAGAAGGGTGTTACTTAACAAAGCAAACCCCTCCCCATTTCATGCTGTCAGCAATGGCACCACATGGATGAGAAATAACACAAGTCCTGAGAAAGAAAATCATTTCTTTATACAAGAAGGTGAAGGCTACAAGAAGATCAGCAAAGCTTTACTGGTCAGAATACTGTAGCAAAACTGAGACAAAAATGTAACCATTCCACAGAGACATCCAGGCCATCCATGGAAGTTAACACCTCGACAAGAGCATCTTCTGATGAGAAGGGTTGAAGAAAATCACCATGTAAGTTCACTGCAGTTATCTAAAGAAGAAGAAAGCCAAACTGGGGTGATTGTTTCCTGTAACACGATACAGCGTACACTGCAAAGGAATGGCATGCATGGGTGTCGTCCACGAAGGAAGCCTCTCCTAAAGTCCATACACAATAAAGCACACCTAGAATTTGCCAGGGCCCATGCTGAAAAAGAAGACTACTGGGACTCTGTACTCTGGAGTGATGAGACCACGATAAATGTTTTTGGAACTGATGGCTTCAAAAGTGTATGGCATCACAAAGGTGAGGAGTACAAAGAAAAATGCAAGGTGCCTACAGTGAAACATGGCGGTGGAAGTGTCCTTCTGTGGGGCTGCATGAGTGCTGCTGGTGTCGGGGATCTGCATGTCATTGATGGTATCATGAATTCACAGATGTACTGCTCTATATTGAAAGTGAAGATGCTGCCATCACTCCGTTCCCTTGGTTGTTGTGCACTTTTCCAGCATGACAATGATCCAAAACACACATCTAAGGTCACTATTGCATTTCTGAAGAAGAACCGGGTGACAGTGATTCAGTGACCAAATGTGTCTCCTGATCTGAATCCAATCCAACACCTATGGGAATTCTGAAGAGACAAGTTGAGCATCTTTCTCATCCAGCATCCAAAAGAGGTCGTTCTTGAAGAATGAAAAAAGATCGATGTTGCAATATGTTGCCAACTTGTTCATTCCATGCCTAGAAGACTTGCTGCTGTCCTTACAAATCATGGAGGTCATACAAAATACTAGATGGAGGAGTTTTTGTTGTGGCGTGTATTCATTTTGCATCAACTAATTTGAGTAAAACTGAAGATTTTGTAATCTAAGTTATATTATTAACATTACTTACATGTAATGAGCGCAACAAATGTTCTACAAAACTCAATTTTATCTAAATTCTGGAAATTGTTTTTGTGTTTATTGAGATAATGATTAAAATCTTACTTTTCAAAAGAGGTGTATTCATTTATGCTGAGCACTGTGTGTGTGTATATATATATATCTTCAAAAACACTTTTTAATCAGAGTCTAGCATCTTGTCAATGAAACTCCCGGGATATTGATCTGGTCAGGTAAGTAGCAGAGGGGGTTGTTCATCAGTTTCAGCTGCTTTGGTGTTCATGAAATTAACAACAAGTGCACTAAATGGGCAACAATGAGATGACCCCCAAAACAGCAATGGTTTTACAAGTGGAGGACACTGAAATGTTTCCCTGCTCATCTGACTGTTTTTCACTAGTTTTGCATTTGGCTAGGATCAGTGTCACTACTGGTAGCATAAGGCCATACCTGGACCTTACAGAGGTTGCACAGGCAGTCCAACTCCTCCAGGATGAAACATCAATACTTGTCATTGCCAAAAGGTTTGCTATGTCTCCCAGCACAGTCTCAAGAGCATGGAGGAGATTCCAGGAGACAGGCAGTTACTCTAGGAGAGCTGGAAAGAGCCGTAGAAGGTCCTTAACCCATCAGCAGGACCGGTATCTGCTCCTTTGTACAAGGAGGAACAGGATGAGCCCTGCCAGAGCCCTACAAAATGACCTCCAGCAGGCCACTGGTGTGAATGTCTCTGACCAAACAATCAGCAACAGACTTCATGATGGTGGCCTGAGGACCCGACATACTCTAGTGGGCCCTGTGCTCACTGCCTGGCACCATAGAGCTCGACCAGGGGCGGACTGACAACTCATGGGGCCCCGGGCAATATGGGATCATGGGGCCCGTGTCCTTGCCCAAACTCAAAAAAGCCTATGAAAAAGGTACCAGGGGCATTTCATGGGGCCCCCTACTGACCCCGGGCCCTCGGGCAGTGTCCGAGTTTCCAAATGGTCAGTCCGCCCCTAAGCTCAACTGGCATTTGCCATTGAACACCAGAATTGGCAGGTCCACCACTGGTGCCCTGTACTTTTCACAGATGAGAGCAGATTCCCCCTAAGCACATGTGACAGACGTGAAAGGGTCTGGAGAAGCCATGGAGAATGTTTTGCTGCCTCTAACATGGTTCAGCATGACCGTTTTGGTGGTGGGTCAGTGATGGTCTGGGGAGGCATATCCATGGAGGGACGCACAGACCTCTACAGGCTAGACAATGGCTCCCTGACTGCCATTAGGTATGAAATCTTGGACCCATTGTCAGACCCTTCGCTGGTGCAGTGGGTCCTGGATTCCTCCTGGTGCACGACAATGCCCGGCCTCAAATGGCTTCATATGAGCACTATCCTTCAATAAAAGACATTTTTTGGCATGATCAGTTATCTTTTTAATATTAATGCCAACATTTCACCATATATGTTATACAGGACACCAAGGATGGGTCCTGGATGGGAGGTATATATTCCCCACTATTTGGATTGTGGCCCCTTTAAGCCCCGGTTCACATCTATCTGGTCGTGCGGGCCACGTTTTGTACGGGCACAAGAGCCTATTCATTTGAATGGACTCCCGTGCCCGTGACATGCAGGGAAAGAAGTCCCTGCACTTCTTTGGAAAAAGAACTAATGGCACCCACCCGCGGGTCCACATTTCTCTGTGTGGGTGGTGCAGTTGCACAGATTTTCGTGCGGATCCGCAGCAGCACCACCTGCACAGATGTGAACCCAGTGTCAGGGAAAATTTGATAGACATTTTTAGTACTCAGGGTTTCTCACCACTGCAGGATGAGGGGTTTTGAGGTAGTCTGGTTGAACGGAAGAGGACTGAGTTCAGTTATCTCTGGATTGGTAGTCCTCCTTTGGGACCCAGAATTTGGAGGCTCTAAGAGACTTTGGGAGAGATCCTCTAAACCCTGATTACAGGGACCTTGGTCCCGAAAGAGTTAAATCACCTGCAAGGGAGTCTTGAGAAGCAGTATGAATGAATCAGAAAGTGTCTATGAAGTGGAGTGGAATAGTTCACAACTGTGAGACTGTGTGGGCTGTCTGGTGACTGAGACTCAGTTTCTGAGCTCCTGCAGCTTTTATCTGCCACCCTGAAGCAGACAGGAACCCTAAACCCAAGTGTGGGACCGAGAAACTAGAGGTGAGACATTTTGTGTGATCTTCATTTTACCAGGACTTTGGACTGTTTGCCTCTATTTTCCTGCAGAAAGCTCTTTGTGTTTGCTTGTTTTTGAGAGACCAATAAAGATTATTTATTTTTACAAGCAGTTGACTGGTGGTCCCGGGTCCTAAAATTTACAATATATATTAAGGCTAGGTTCACACCAGAGGCGGACTGACCATTCGAGCACTCAGGCACTGCCCGAGGGCCCGGGGTCATTAGGGGGCCCCATGAAATGCCCCTGGTACCTTTTTATAGGCTTTTTTGGGTGTGTTTTGAGTGTGGGCGAGGACACAGGGGCCCCATGATCCGCTATTGCCCAGGGGCCCCATGAGTTATCAGTCCGCCCCTGGTTCACACCTATGCAGTTTTTGCGTTTGATCCATTTCTGCAGTGTGTTTTGTCTTTTTTTTAACTTGTTGCTGGGCAGATTAAAACGCAAAACGCATCAAAAACGCACTACATACTTTTCTGCAGCGTCTCCATTAAAGTTTATAGAACCAAAAATGCAACGTTTTGCATTTAACCACTTGCTTGCTGGGTACTTCTACCCCCTTCCTGTCCAGGCCAATTTTCAGCTTTCAGCGCTGTCGCACTTTAAATAGCAATTGTGCAGTCATGCAACATTGTACTCATAAGAAATTTTTATAATTTCTTTCACACAAATAGAGCATTCTTTTGGTGGTATTTATGGGCGGCACTGCTGGGCAGCACTGATGGGTGGCACTGATGGGCACAGGTGGGTGGCACTGCAGGGTACGGGTGGGTAGGACTGATGGGCACAGGTTGGTGGCACTGCAGGGAACAGGTGGGTGGGACTGATGGGCACAGGTTGGTGGCACTGCAGGGCACAGGTGGGTGGGACTGCAGGGCACAGGTGGGTGGCACTGATGAGTACAGGTGGGCAGCACTGATGGGTACAGGTGGGCGGCACTGCTGGGCACTGATCAGGGCACTGATCATCAATGCCCTGATGATCAGTGCCGATCCCGTCACTGACAATTGCCGGTTCTTGGCAGTACTTTCCCCATGCTGTGTCAGCGTGAGGAAAGTGCAGCCGATAACCGGCAACTGTATTTACCCAGGATCTGCTGTCATTGGACACAGCTGATCACGTGGCAAAAGGCCACCGTGATTGGCTGTTTACCGTATGACGTGATCAGCTGTGCCTGTAGGACACTGCGCTCACCGGCGGTGCTGGGTGCAAGCTACTGGGGGCGAGCGGGAGGGCATGTTCTGGAATGATGTCCATGGACATTGTCCCAGAACCAGACAACCGCGCTGTAGCCATCCTTCGGCTATAGCACGGCTGGGAACTGGTTAAAAAAGTCCTTGACCCTTTCCAAAAACGCACCGGGTGAAACCGCAGAGATGTGATCCTGTCCCATAGTAAATCATGTTAAAAGGACTGCTGTGTGTTTCCGCAAAACGCTGCAGGAAAGGTATATGTGTGGATTTAGACTAAGTCAATAACAACCTTTCTCAAACAGAGTTCCTCCTGAAGTTGCTGCTAGGGGTTCTTGAGCAGAGAGCAATAACGAACTGATCTCCCTCCTACACGACCACGAGTGCAAGGGGGCACCTCTACACTGACCACGAGTGCAAGGGGGCACTTCTACACTGACCACGACTGCAAGGAGGCACTTCTACACTGACCACGAGTGAAAGGGGCCACTTCTATACTGACCACGAGTGAAAGGGGCCACTTCTATACTGACCACGAGTGCAAGGGGGCACTTCTACATTGACCACGAGTGCAAGGGGGCACTTCTATACTGACCACAAGTGCAAGGGGGCACTTCTATACTGACCACAAGTGCAAGGGGGCACTTCTATACTGACCACAAGTGCAATGGGGCACTTCTACACTGATCATGAGTGCAAAGGGGCACTTCTATACTGACCACGAGTGCAAGGGGGCACTTCAGTACTGACCACGAGTGCAAGGGGGCACTTCTATACTGACCACGAGTGCAAGGGGGCACTTCTATACTGACCACAAGTGCAATGGGGCACTTCTACACTGATCATGAGTGCAAAGGGGCACTTCTATACTGACCACGAGTGCAAGGGGGCACTTCAGTACTGACCACGAGTGCAAGGGGGCACTTCTATACTGACCACGAGTGCAAGGGGGCACTTCTATACTGACCACAAGTGCAATGGGGCACTTCTACACTGATCATGAGTGCAAAGGGGCACTTCTATACTGACCACGAGTGCAAGGGGGCACTTCAGTACTGACCACGAGTGCAAGGGGGCACTTCTATACTGACCACGAGTGCAAGGGGGCACTTCTATACTGACCACAAGTGCAAGGGGGCACTTCTATATTGGCCACAAGTGCAATGGGGCACTTCTACACTGATCATGAGTGCAAAGGGGCACTTCTATACTGACCATGAGTGCAAGGGGGCACTTCAGTACTGACCACGAGTGCAAGGGGGCACTTCTATACTGACCACGAGTGCAAGGGGGCACTTCTACACTGACCACGAGTGCAAGGGGGCACTTCTACACTGATCACGAGTGCAAGGGGGCACTTCTATACTGACCACGAGTGCAAGGGGGCACTTCTATACTGACCACGAGTGCAAGGGGGCACTTCAGTACTGACCACGAGTGCAAGGAGGCACTTCTATACTGACCACGAGTGCAAGGGGGCACTTCTATACTGACCACGAGTGCAAGGGGGCACTTCTGCACTGATCACGAGTGCAAGGGGGCACTTCTACACTGATCACGAGTGCAAGGGGGCACTTCTACACTGACCACGAGTGCAAGGGGGCACTTCTACACTGACCACGAGTGCAAGGGGGCACTTCTACATTGACCACGAGTGCAAGGGGGCACTTCTACATTGACTACTAATTTTCAAGGAGACCGCAATTATTTTTTTAAATTTTAAGATCATTACTGAAGATTATGTTGTATAGAGCAGAAGGAGTTATGAGAGTGATCATTTGTAGCAGATGCTTCCCAAGACCAAAAAATGATTTCAGGAGTTTCTCCAGGATACAAAGATGAGAAAGGTTAGGCTACAGGAAGCAGCACTATCTTTTCAGGTCAATAGTATGACCACGCAACAGGAAGATAACCCACAATGTATACTAATGCTTGCACCTTTTCTTCTGTATCCTTTCCCTTTAAGAGGGGTATCAGAGCGCACATGTGGTGTTGGTGATTAGATGGTGTAATTTCCTACCTGTTCCCTTTAAATTGTTCTTTTGTATCTCAAATGAACTAAAATAAAAGATGAGTGCTGCTGATCAGGTGCTGAGCACCGCATGGTGGGAGGAAGGCCACATGCTTTTGCACGCCAGGAGGTAAAGCATATGTCCTAGGGCTCAGGCAGGCAAACAGACTAAGCAAGACAACAATATATACTGTACATTATGTCTAATGCAGGCCATACACGGGTTGAGTTCCCAACTAATTTTCTTTTAAAAAAATCAGAAATTTTGTGCGTTTTGCAATCCAACGGTGCCACCAATCATTTCGACCAACCAAGCCTTAATTTCATCTCATGTTGCTACAGAAAAAAAATTT
The DNA here is from genome assembly GCF_062004578.1 of Staurois parvus. Taxonomy (NCBI): domain Eukaryota; kingdom Metazoa; phylum Chordata; class Amphibia; order Anura; family Ranidae; genus Staurois; species Staurois parvus. The sequence goes on along the minus strand of NW_028318131.1, from coordinate 71,795 downwards.
CCTGGTCAAGAATTTTCTTTTCTTTCCAGATCACAGCTCATTTCTTTTTCAAATACGTTTCTCGCACGATTCTCTCATCATGGATTAGAAATGTGTTTGTTTTTCAAAATATTTCCAATATGCCGATCACTCAAATTCGATGGTCGCTCAAAAGTTGGCCGTTGCTGTGACCCACTAATGGTGGGAAATTCGAACGAAAACTCTTAGAAAAGATTCTTTCGGAATTCGACCAGTGTATGGCCGGCTTAAATCACAGAATATATCGTATATATCTGCTGCAATAGATATTTAATAATGCAAATAAAAGCCCCCCCCCCCCCCCGTACCACAAAGCACCCCAAAGCTACGGACAAATTAAAGTATATTTAAAGTATAAAGTATATTTTTATTATGTCTAATATATTTCTCTTCAGTCGGGTTGCTCTTCCTTAAAAGCACATGAATGTTCCTGATGAAGCAATTCTGCGAAACGCGTTGATATATCAATATGCTCATTGTAAAGATACGTACGAACAATTTATACTATTTTGTATTATTGAAGATGTAACTATGTTTATGGGGCAATGTCTTATCCTCATTTTAAAGGATTGTTTGTTTTAACCACTTCCCGTCCGTCCCATGTATATAAACGGCCAGTCGGAAGCAGTGCAGGGGCGGATGGCCATTTATAAATATGCTGCACGCTCCCTGGGAGTGCGCAGCACCGCGGTCTGGTGCCCGCTGTGTCCTCCGGACACTGTGGAACACCGATCGTTGTACAGGACCTCTGTATGAGGTCCCGATCATGTGATCACTGATTGGCCAATCAGTGATCACATGAAGAGTAGTAAGCAAGATGTCAATTCTGACATCATTGCTTACTACGTGTGAAATCTGTGAATGATCACAGAGGTCACATGTTACAGGGCTATTCACAGCAGCCTTGTACCATGTGACATGCTGTGACCAATCAGAGCTCACACAGTATTTCTCAATGGCAGCAAGAATGCAGACAGAGAGAAGGAGAAATGATTGCTTTTACAGCCTTTATGGGTGTAAAAGCTATCAGTGTAAAAAAAAAAAAATCTTCTTAACTCTCCACAAGCAGTACAGTGTCACTATGGTGACACTGTACTGCTAGGGTGACAGTATGTAAAAAAAAAAAAAACATAAATAATAATATAAAAAAAAATAAAAATGTAAAGAAAAATTTAGAAAAATTAAAATATTTGGTTATAAACTAATTTGGGGGCACTTCTATGCTGACCACATGTAGTAAGCAATGATGTCAGAAGTGACATCTTGCTTACTACTCTGCATGTGATCATTGATTGGCCAATCAGTGATCACATGATCGGGACCTCGCATAGAGGTCCTGTACAACGATTGGTGTTTCACTGTGTCTGGAGGACACAGCGGGCACCGGATCACGGTGCTGCGTGCTCCCAGGGAGCGCGCACAAGCAGGGGGCGGGGAGCCCCCTGACCCTGTACTGCCACCGTCTGGCCATTTATATACAACAGCCGGACAGGAGGTGGTTAAAAAAGTTCCTGACCCTTTCCAAAAAACGCAGCAGTTCAAAAAAGCATAGACATGAACACGTTCCATAGGAAACCATGTTAAATGGACTGTAGTGTGTTTCTGCAAAAAGCACTAAAAAAACGCATTGGTGTGAACAGAGCCCTAAATCGAAATAGTTTTTTGTAATGACATTTTTTTTACAATGTAATCCTTTGCTGTGGGCTTCTGCACTGAACACGTTATCTCTGCTCTTGTACTACTAAACAAAGCCGTGGAAACTATGAGTCACGTCGCCATTTCGGGAACACGGACAGGAGGTTTGACGCTTTAAAGTTCTCTGCTTTGCAAACTCCCTGGAGATTCTACGGCCCAGGATCACCACAAATGGCAGTTGCACCAGATTATCTTATTAATGTCATCTACATAATTACTTTTTAATTACGAGTTGGAACCGTAGAAGAGGAACTCCAAACAGTAATTATTGCAGAAGCCACTCCCTGAAACCTTTTTGGAAACATTTCTAATCTTGATCCAATTTTCCATGAAATTTATTTAGGTTCCTGTGTTCTTGTTACTAACTTATTGCAAAAAAGAAACTTTATGGTGAGGACATATTCAAATTGAAATCCAGCCAAAGCGTTTTGTGTCGCAAAATGTTGGCATTAAAAAACTGCTTCATTATCCAGCCTGACCAACCTAATGATTAAAGTGTTCCTAAACCCACAACAGTACAATCAGTCTGTAGATACAGTAAAGCATGCTTGTTATACTCACTGTGGAACCTAAGGGGTTAATCCTCTGTATTGTGTAAAAAGGCTGTTTGATCCTGTCTTCTCTGCCCCTCCTCTTGTTCAAATGTCCACACTGATAAGACAGACTGAAACGTAGCCCTTCTGCACATGCTCAGTTTAGGGTGTATTGCTAGAGAGGTTTTTTTTTTTCCTTGTGATCAGCACTGGGCTAATCAGTACTGTTCAGACAGAGATCAGGGGTTCTGCATCCTCCTAAAGCAGAAAGAAAACTCCTCCTACAAGCTTTAACCAGTGCTCTGCTGAAGTCACAAGACTGCTCCAACTGCTGATGAGAAAAGGTATTTAGCAGTTTTTATTTAGTAAAATAATTGCATTTCCATGTTGTGTGTACTGTGGGAGACCAGAAATAGTGAATGCAGGGTCCGGGGAGACCGGATATAGTGACTGCAGGGTCCGGGGAGACCAGATATAGTGAATGCAGGGTCCAGGGAGACCAGAAATAGTGAATGCAGGGTCCAGGGAGAGCGGATATAGTGAATGCAGGGTCCTGGAAGACCAGATATAGTGAATGCAGGGTCCAGGGAGACCGGATATAGTGAATGCAGGGTCCGGGGAGACCAGATATAGTGAATGCAGGGTCCGGGGAGACCGGATATAGTCAATGCAGGGTCAGGGGAGACCGGATATAGTGAATGCAGGGTCCGGGGAGAGCGGATATAGTGAATGCAGGGTCCGGGGAGAGCGGATATAGTGAATGCAGGGTCCGGGGAGACCAGATATAGTGAATGCAGGGTCCGGGGAGACCGGATATAGTCAATGCAGGGTCAGGGGAGACCGGATATAGTGAATGCGGGGTCCAGGGAGAGCGGATATAGTGAATGCAGGGTCCGGGGAGACCGGATATAGTGAATGCAGGGTCAGGGGAGAGCGGATATAGTGAATGCAGAGTCTGGGGAGACCGGATATAGTGAATGCAGGGTGCGGGGTGACCGGATATAGTCAATGCAGGGTCTGGGGTTTAGTAGCACTTTAATCACTTGCAAAACATTCCAAGGTTCTTTCTTTGATGTCTGTTCACCTGTGCATGTCTTTTCTTTTACAAATTTACAGTCAAGACAATGAAGATAAATATTTCCTATTGTCATAAAAGGCAAAAGCAGGTTTGGTATACTGAAGTTTTGCTGGATATACCGGGACCAAGCAAGGTCCTTCAGGGATGGGGTATGTAAAGCCAGCGCCAGCTCCTTTACGACAAGCAGAGTGAGAAGCATGTTGTGAAGTGCAATTCTATGGTGTGTAAATGTTCTGGCCAGTAAGGACATACCACTTCGGGATCCAAACCATTGTCACTTTTTTTGGGCATTGGTCTCTTGTACAGAGAAACACAGAAGAGTATGTGTATGTGTGTGTGGTGGGGGGGGGGGGTGGACTGGGGGGGTTTGGGAGAGGGGGGTTAGAAAGAGAGGGGTGAGAGAGAGAGGGGGTGATGTCCCCAGAAGTCTCCAGAACTGGACACAGTATTCTAAATGAAGTCTAACTAAAGATCTACTGTATATATAAGAATTTGGACCTCTTCCTCCTGCTTGTGATCCCTCTAATGATAACCAAATATCTACATAGTGGAAACAGAGCCTGAACCTCCTGCTGATCCCTCTAGTGATATGTGGTATTCTCTTCCGATATGTTTGATCCCCAACACTTTTTACCATTTTTGTTGCCCATGTAGCACCCTTCTAGTCAGCTGGGGGGAGCTAGACCTCAATTGTTAGCTAGGAGGGCTGAGTAACAGCTAACTAGCAGGGGTCAAATTGTGGTCAGAGCTGAGAGGCTCTGCAGACTTAGTCTCTGGGATTTCCCCCTGCTCTAGAGCTTTGGAGAAAGATCTAGAAGTGGTGGTTGGATCTGAGGAGTGGCTGGCCTGTACTCTTAGAGGATCCTGGCCAGTCCCAACAGGAGGCTTGGCAAGGGGCCAAGACAGCCTTTAAGAGTAACTGAGCCTGCTCAGCAGCAGGAGAGTTCGGGTGGAAGATGGAGAGTAAGTGAGACTGGGGAGAGGCGCCTGGGAAGAGGCCCAGATGGGAGAGGGGCTCACCTCCAGGCTAGAGGATGGCATTAGTGTTAGTTTGCCATGGAATAATTTTACTCCTGTATGCAATAAAGAAGATTTTTGTATTCACCTGTTGCTGACATTTTTGGAATTGGATTTATAAGCAGATGGAGACTGCTAATTGGGCACGGTGAATTTAGATGCTTTAAGCCTAATATATTTGTCAGGTAGTAGCAACCCACTCCTGCTTGGATTTGCTAGAGGACCTTGGAAGGAGAAAAACATGGGACTTCACCGGCCCCCTGAGAGAGGACCAGCTGTGAGGCAGGGAAGGAGCGGCCCAGCTAAAAGGTCTGGTAGCAGCCATCAACACACCAGCAGCACAAGAGAAGAACAGAGTGAGTAGACCTGCACCCCCTGGGCCAGATAGGGGAAGCAGGCACTCCAATGGGAAACTGGATTAGCCTGCCATCCAGGACTGTTTCACCATTTGTACGACAGAAACTGGATCCCCTGCTGAGGGATTCACCAAGAACAGCTGAATAAGGTGTATCTAGGGTCTGGGGTGGTACTACAAGAGACGCTTGCTAGACTGTTTTGCTGTAAACATCTGTAAATAGTTCCAGGACGTTTTCCTTGGTTTCTCAATTCTATTGGGCATCCCGTACACCCCTTACCCCATCCAAATTACAATCCCCTAATAAAATCACAAAAAACAAAGCTCAAGGACTGGTCACTGACTCCTGGATGCAAGTAAAAGTGCAAATGCTGGCTGTGCAGGACTATATGGGGACCCAAAACTACTGCAACTCCTAAGGGGGTAGTGCTGCACCCGTCTTTGGACTCATTCTACCTAATATCTGCCTGTGAGTAAGGTCTCCAGAACTAGACACAGTAGTCTAAATGAGGTCTAACTAAAGATCTATATAGAGGAATCTGGATCACCTTCTTTGTGCTGCTGATCCCTCTACTGATAACTAAAGATCTATATAGAAGAATCTGGACCTCCTTCCTTCTGCTGGTGGTCCCTCTAGTGATAACTAAAGATCTATATGGAAGAATCTCGACCTCCTTCCTCCTGCTGTTGGTCCCTCTAGTGATGACTAAAGATCTATATGGAAGAATCTGGACCTCTTTCCTCCTGCTGGTGATCCCTCTAGTGATAACTAAAGATCTATATAGAAGAATCTGGACCTCCTTCTCCTGCTGGTGATCCCTCTAGTGATGACTAAAGATCTATATGGAAGAATCTGGACCTCTTTCCTCCTGCTGGTGATCCCTCTAGTGATAACTAAAGATCTATATAGAAGAATCTGGACCTCCTTCTCCTGCTGGTGATCCCTCTAGTGATGACTAAAGATCTATATGGAAGAATCTGGACCTCCTTCCTTCTGCTGGTGGTCCCTCTAGTGATAACTAAAGATCTATATAGAAGAATCTGGACCTCCTTCTTCCTGCTGGTGGTCCTTCTAGTGATGACTAAAGATCTATATAGAAGAATCTGGACCTCCTTCCTCCTGCTGTTGGTCCCTCTAGTGATAACTAAAGATCTATATAGAAGAATCTGGACCTCCTTCCTCCTGCTGCTGATCCCTCTAATGACAACTAAAGATCTATATAGAAGAATCTGGACCTCCTTCCTCCTGCTGCTGGTCCTTCTAGTGACGACTAAAGATCTATATAGAAGAATCTGGACCCCCTTCCTCCTGCTGTTGGTACCTCTAGTGATAACTAAAGATCTATATAGAAGAATCTGGACCTCCTTCCTCCTGCTGTTGGTCCCTCTAGTGATAACTAAAGAACTATATAGAAGAGTCTGGACCTCATTCCTCCTGCTGGTGATCCCGCTAGTGATAACTAAAGATCTATATAGAAGAGTCTGGACCTCCTTCCTCCTGCTGGTGATCCCTCTAGCGATAACTAAAGATCTATATAGAAGAATCTGGACCTCCTTCCTCCTGCTGGTGGTCCCTCTAATAACTAAAGAACTATATAGAAGAATCTGGACCTCCTTCCTCCTGCTGGTGATCCTTCTAGTGATAACTAAAGATCTATAGAGAAGAATCTGGACCTCCTTCCTCCTGCCGGTGGTCCCTCTAGTGATAACTAAAGATCTATATAGAAGAATCTGGACCGCCTTCCTCCTGCTGGTGATCCCTCTAGTGATAAATAAAAAACTATATAGGTAACTGAGGACCTCCTTCCTCCTAATGGTGATCCTTCTAGTGATACAACCCAGAACTCTACTGGCTTTTCCCACTCCTTGGCCACACTGTTTATACAGGAAAAAATGAAATCTAGATGAGAGGAAAAAGTTGGAAGGACAGAGGTAGCAGCCATGGTGGTTCACAATGGATAATCTCCTGTAGGACAGTTATGACTTTTTTATGTGACATTTTTACAATTGTCCTGATTTCTAGACTCCACAAGGAGGAAAAACAAACATTTCACAACTTCTGTGGACAAAATAAAATTTGACTTATCTCCTCAGGCAGAACACGCACTGATATTTACTGCTAAACAGTGTACACCTGCTGACCTGATCCATGTTTTCAGTTAAGCAGTGTAGATAAGATTTCTAATGTCTTATTTCTCATTCAATATCTTTATTGAAGGACATTTTTGAAAGTTACAGATAAAAAAGGGGGTTACAATGCTTAATATGATGACTCCAGGGACTAGTGCAGCAACAAGTTACAGAAATATAAATGTGGTATTACAATAATTTCAGGTATGTATTGCATTGTCTATGAGCGAAAAAACTATTCTCAGAGAAATAAAAAGAGGATAAGGGAGTGTAAGGTCAAAGGGAAGGAAGGGGGGAAGGGGCTGGGTCAAGTGGGCACCTCAGGATCATGGATTGACCCAACTCAAGATAGCCAGCAGCATCTTACTGCACATGCCTGGAGATCTTGCAACAGCTGGTAAAAATTGATTGGTAACTACCTATGGATCCATAGTTTACTTTCTTTCTTAACCAAGCCACATCTAGTAATTTAGGCAATGATTTTTTTTTTGTTTGAGAATTTCCAATAGACATTAGCTCAATCAGGGTAGCTCAGTCAGGGTTTCATGGAACTCTGGGGTTCCTTCAGTAATGAGCAATTTCCACCTCTCAGATAAGTTCCCACTGACATCATTGATCTTTTTAGCTATCTGTAAGAGGGTAATTATTTTGTCTTTCAAAGTACACATAGGAAGGAACAAGCTTGTGGAGCTGAGAGCACACCAAAAGATGCAAGTGGGTTACTTAAAATGGAACTCCACACAAAAATGGAAGTTCCACGTTATTTCCATCTCCCCTCCTCCTCTACCATATTTATAATTTTTTTTAGGGGTGGGGGGGGTACCTACTTTTGACAGGTACCTGCTCCTACTTCTGCTCCCACAATCAAGGCAATCAGATAGGAGGTTTGCCCCCCTATTTTACCGGCAACCTGCTGGGACACATCACAGGTCCCAGGAGGCTGTGGGACCATTCAGATAGCCCAGAAAGGTTCACACATGTGCAGTGGGGAGCCAGCTGTGAAGCCACAAGGAGTTAACATGGTGGTGCCGGGGCCCCAAAGATCGGTGAAGAACCGTCCCGGGTGAGGATGGCGCTGGATCCCTAGACAGGTAAGTGTCTGTTTAATAAAAGTCAGCAGCTACAGATTTTGTAGCTGCTGATTTTAAGTTTTTGGAAACCAAAAGCTCCTCTTTAAACATGTTTAAATGAACTGATTCTGTTTAAAAAATACAGTTTTCTGTCCACTGCTGTGGCAGATGCCCCGGTGCATTTATCGGTGCAGATTTACTTACTGGGAGCCCCTATCTTGGGAATACAGACCGAGGCTATGAGGCTAATTCCCACCATCTGTGTCTCAACCCTATGGGCCATTGCCCTTTACTGGAAGTCGCCTACAGTGCCATTGGCCTCAGTTCTATGAAGAGTTGATGTGGTGATGCTCATGGATTGTATTCATTATATGTTACTGGATAGGATGCACTTATTCAATAGAAAATGGGATGTTTGGAAAACTCATCGACATTTATTGTCTGATTGATGGATATTCATAATTTAATTGATAGTGTTCCTCTGTTGGTAGCCTTATTGCTCTACCTACCTTCCTGCCTACCTTGTTCATGTACTTCAATTTTATGTCTTTCGTGATTGCAGTTTATTGGAATGATTATTACATATGTGCTTTTTTATGTTGTATACTATACTTTATGCTCTTAGGCTGTTTTTGCAGTCTATTCCTTAATTTAAAAAACAAAACTTTGTAAAGAAGAAATACAATTTTCTATGACATTTTGATCTCTTGAGGTTTTTAAAAATGATCCAGGGACTATTCAATTGCCTTATGGGATCACAAAGGAATGTTTTCCTCTTTGGAGTAAATCAGACCATGCTTTATAAGTATTCTTTGCCTTCCTCTGGATGAACTGTGGGTATAGGGTTCTGTATATGCAGGTTATTATGTTTTTTTATATATTTATTCATTTATTTGTACTGTTACATTCAGTTGACTTGTATTTTTTTTTCAAGCTATGTACTGTAAGTTTACACATTAGTTACCGTTTTAACAGTTAAACGATTCCCAGCTGTGCAATTTTAGAAAGGTTGTGGTTATACCTGTATTACAAGCCTGGGGGAACATAGCTTCGGCGGTTCATTGTTACCTTGAGCAAATCTTTCCTGTTGGATGACTTTCTAGCCACATAATCCTAAATCATATAGAAGTGTTTATGTTCCGCATCAAAATCACCGTGTTCTATATTGACATAATTCAGGGAAGGTGGAGTACTGTACATAACCTTTCTTATTTTGTGTTTGCTTCCGTCTTAAAGAGACTCTCCACTTTGAACCCAACGTTGTCCGTGTATTTAATAATTTGAGGAAGTGTTTCTCTCTGCTATGGGCTATCCTTGGACTCAATTGCATTTGAGTATTAGAAAACTCTGAATTACCCAGCAGTCAGATTAGAATATTTCTACCTAACCATGGCACCAGGGGTGGACTGACAACTCATGGGGCCCCGGGCAATAAGGGATCATGGGGCCCCTGTGTCCTTGCCCAAACTCAAAAAAGCCTATGAAAAAGGTACCAAGGGCATCTCATGGGGCCCCCTACTGACCCCGGGCCCTCGGGCAGTGACCGAGTTTCCAAATGTTCAGTCCGCCCCTGCATGGCACTATAAACCACTAAGAGTATCCTACTTTGATGTAGTGGTGGGGCTTGTATGGTCAGTTGACTCTGGTAGTAAAGCTATCAGTAAGGCTAAAAAAAAGTCTCTAGTCATGACCAGGAAAAAAAGTGGGTCATTTACTAAAACTGGAGAGTGCAAAATCTAGTGCAACTCTGCATAGAAACCAATCAGCTTCCAGGTTTTATTGCCAACGCTTATTTAAACAAGCTGAAGTTTGAAGCCGATTGGCTGCCATGCACAGCTTCTGAGAGCACCAGCTTTAGTAAATCCCCCCCCAAAGGATCAACCATGGTTGTCATACCTCCTAAATGTCATCTGAAACCAATTTCTAGACCGCTATGAAAATGAACTATTAAAAGCTCAGCTTTGGGAAAAAAAAATATTTCAGTGAAAAAGAAGACATTTTTTGAATAGATGAGGCGGAGAGCCTATAAGACAAAATAAATCATTTTTGACAGCAGTCTATGGACTTTATGGGCACGCAACACAAACTAGGTGGACTTAGTGAACTTTACGGAGGATGACTTGGGGCTATGTCTCTTGAGGAGGATAATGGATGAAGCTCTACCAGTGGTCTTCACATGGTGGTGCATTTGCTGGACCACATTAATACATATGGCTGTGTTTTTTGTAAACTATCTGGATTTCTATACATTCCAAAGTTCTGCACACCTGTGATGGTGATTTGAATGAAAGTAAATTGTCTGCATTTTACGACGGAGACTCATAATGCCTGAAATTAGGATCTGTAGTTACATCTGTGTATACATCTGCCTGACCCTTGATGGTATATGGGACCCTAACGCTTGCTCAGTACCTTTTTCTGATGACACACCATCATTTGGGTTTTCTCTCCCAGCTGACGCTTTTCTGTACCATTTCTATTCTTGCACCTTCTAAGAAGCAGAACCACGTGAAACATGTCAAGCTTTATATAGTTACATAGTTAGTATGGCTGAAAAAAGACAAAAGTACATCCAGTTCAACCATTCAAAAAAAAATAAGAAATCTGATCCAGAGGAAGGCAAAAAAAAATCCAGCAAAGCATGATCCAATTTGTTCCTGCAGGGACACAAATTCCTTCCTGATCTCCCGAGAGGCAATTGGATATTCCCTGGAACAACTTTACCTATAAATCTAATATATCCAGTTATATTCTGTGTGTCTAGGAAAGAATCCAGGACTTTTTTAACCCCTTCACGCCGGCGCCTCCCAGCCCTTTAAGGGTTCCAGAAGCCGGGAGGCGGGGTTTAGGGTCATGTGACTGCTGTGACGTGACGTTACGGCGGCCACATGATTGGGAAAGGTCCCGAGCGAAAGAGGAGATCGGGACCTTTCCGTGAGTACTGGACACGTGTGCTGGGATCGCGCAGGGCGCGCGCTCTTGGCACATATGTTCTTTTTTAATAGAACGCAAATGTGCGGCCGCTCGGCGTCTAGGCCCAGACGCCGGGAGGCCACACATTTGTGTGCGGCCTGCGTGAAGAGGTTAAAGCAATCCACTGAGCTGGCCAGAACCAACTCTTGAGGGAGTCTATTTATGTATGTGGATGGTGGCATTCCCAATTATTGACACTCTATAGTACTTTTGATTGTTGCTTCTGTTAACATTATTGTGATTTTTGATAGGGGCTACTATCCTATTCGACATATAGGTGCGATATGCTACCGTACTTTGTGTTTACACTCATTTTATGATTTTAACGTGCATTAACAAAAGTTGTATTTTTTTTTTAAGAGAATGTTGAGTGTTCATAAAGTCCATGGACTGCAGTCCAAAATGTTTTTTTTTTTTGTTGTCGTTGTATAAGTAATTAGGACGTGGCACCAGTTGTATGGTTGAAATCAATGAGTATCCATGATACCACCCAGTGGTCTCTCGTTATTTATCTATAGTGGTGGAGAGCTTACCAACGTTGCGCTTTATCAATATTTATCTATAGAGGTGTAGAGTCTACAAACGCTGTGCTTTATCCTCTCAGAACTTTGGGAGAAATGGGTTGAAGGTTGGGTAAGGAGCTAACAACTCCATCCAGTTAAAAATAAGATCGTTGATGTAAAGGCCAAATGGGAGGCCTTTCAACTACTGCAGCACCATTTAGTATGTAAGCAAGTATAACGTAAAAATAGGGCTCCTCCAAGTTGCACCAGGCCAGGGGCCTTGACCCTTCCAAACATGACGCACTTGTAAGAATCCTTGCAGGTGCAAATTCCGATGCAACTACTTAGAGTTCATTTAAATATTGCCACAGGCAGGAGTACTGAAGAGGAGGAAATATACATACACTTTATCAGATGTATGCGACTCCCTAATTTACATATCACATACATCCTCCTTCTTCAGGGCTTATGAGCAGAAACATGATGCCTACTGCTGCTCCTCTACTAATAGACAGTTTGGGGGTTACTTACTGAAACTGGAGAGTGCAAAATCTGGTGCAGCTCTGCACAGAAACCAATCAGCTTCCAGGTTTTATTGCCAAAGCTCAACTGAACAAGCTGAAGTTAGAAGCTGATTGGCTACCATGCAGCACCAGATTCTGAATGCTCCAGTTTTAGCAAGACCCCATTCACACTTGTGTGACTTGTCAAGCGACTTTGGACATCAAAATCTTGTGACAAGTCGTACCACAGGCCGGGACGGACTGACCATTTGCCCGAGGTCCCGGGGTCAGTAGGGGGCCCCACAAGATGCCCTTGGTACCTTTTTCATAGGCTTTTTTGAGTTTGGGCAAGGACACAGGGGCCCCATGATCCCCTATTGCCCGGGGGCCCCATGAGTTGTCAGTCCGCCCATGACCCCAGGTTTTCCAATGATAACAATTCATATATGTGCAGCTTAAAGTTGCAGCAATTGCAAAGTAGTTCATGCACTACTTTGGCCCCACTTTCATGCAACGTGGAGGCCATAGACTTGAATGTTAATCCTGAAACATTGCATGAAAGTTGTACCTGAATGTTTTACATGCAACAGTGAGTTCGACCTTGCAGAGGGACAAGTCACATCCAAGTCGCACCCATATATAGTAAACTATATAATCTTTCTAGTGTAGTATATTTACCAATTCGACCAGCTGAGTTTACCCATTATTAGCTTGCTTCATGGGTCCCTAGGGGTGCACAATCCTTGCCCTCTTGCACATCAGTAATTAATATCTTTCAAACAGCATGTAAGGCCTGCTAGTGCTAAACAGGGAGAAAAGGGTGTGTGTGGCTGAAGTACAGTCAAGAGTTCAGTGGGGTGTAGTGTAGAAAAAAGAGGTTCATTGGTGGCTGTTAGAGCAAAGAAGTCCAGTTTTTAGCCCTTGGAAGAGAAATAGGGCTTCAGCCTTAAGAACGTAAGAGACCACCATCGCTTTGAAAAACACCCACCTAGCATTTCTAGCTGCAGCTATCTTGAGTAGAGCAGATGATTCAAGCAGCATTTACTTCCTGGAATCCATCTACCCTTAGCTCAGGCATGCAGGCAGAAGGGTGTACTTAGCTGAGAAAGCCCCTCCCCCTGCCTCCAGTTGAAAGAAAAAATCGGAGTTCTAATTACTGTTAACTCTATTTCCAGGAGTCTTCTAGGACAGCCCACAAGACGTAGAGCTCCTCCCACAGGACAGGAAACATGTTACCCCACAGAGAATAAAAGGCGGTCCTCCAGGCTCCAGCCTCAGTAAACCACAAGTACCAAAGGACAGACCTGAAAGACATAACACAACATAGCATAACATAATGCATCGGGCGGCTATCCGGCTGTCCTGGAAGACTCCTGGAAATAGAGTTACTGGTAAGTCGTCTTCCAGGACAGCCCACGAGACGATAAGCAAGAACTTACCAACCTAGGGTGTGACCACCGCCTGGAGGACCTTACACCCAAATATTTGCTCCTGGCTGTTCAGGAGATCCATCCGATAGTGCTTAATGAATGTCGAAAAGCTCAACCAAGTATCCACCTTGCAAATTTGATCCGGGGAAGCCCCAGTTCCCTCTGCCCAGGACGTGGATAAGGCCCTAGTAGAATGTGCATTAATGAATGGCACCGATAGCCCCTTGTTTGGTAGCAACAAGAAATGGCTTGCTTGATCCATCTGGCAATAGTTGGCTTAGAGGCCTTAGACTTAGAGAATAAATAGAGCATCAGCCCTTCCGAATTGTTTGGAAAAGAAAACCGTCTTTCACGTAAGCAGTTTAATGGAAGCTTCCGTCAAAGGTTCAAACAGACTGGACATCAACACCTATAAAACTAACGAAAGATCCCAAGAAAGGCAGGACTTCAAAGGCACTGGTCTCATTCTAGCCACCGACTTAAAGAAGAGGGAAACTGTAGGATCTCCCAGGAGGGACATTTTCAGAAATGTTCCCAAGGCTGCTGCCAGTACTTTTATGGTGCTGAGAGATACACCCTTGTCTACTCCTTCCTGAAAGAAATGTAAGATTGTCTGAATGGAAGTCTCTGTATCCCCTTTCTCTGTAATCCACGAATTAAATTTCTTCCAAATCTTAAAATAGATGGCTCTAGTAACTGCCTTACGATAGTTGACCAACGTTTAGACTACCCTATCTGAAAAACCTTCCTATTTTAACAACTGCTCCTTAGGTACCACGCTGAGAGGTTTAACATGTCCAAACCTGGACAATGAACCGGTCCCTGTGACAATAGATCCTCTCTTTTTGGGAGCAACACAGGAGGGCAAACTGCTAGGGATTTCAGGAGGGCAAACCAAGGACGTTTCGGCCAATGTGGAGCTATCCGGATAAGATCCAACTTCTCCAGCTGAAATTTTCATATTACCACTGGGATTAATCTGAAGGGGGAAAAGCATAAGCTAGACTGTAGGGCCATGGATTTGTCAGAGCATTTAAGGCCACCGCTGCATCCCCTGCATTCATGGAGAAAAATCTCTGAACCTTCGAATTCACTTGAGAGTCAAACGGGTCTATCTCCGGTTGGCCCCACATATCCGTGAGCCAAGAGAAAACTTCTTCGGCCAGCAACCATTCCTCCTGGCGCATGCCTGACGACTGAGAAAATCAGACAATATGTTCTGGGAACCCTTCAGGTGTAAGGTCGAGATTGATGCTAGATTGACCTCTGCTTGCATCTTCTGTTTCCTCCCTGTTTGTTGACATAAGCCACAGTTGTACTGTTCTCTGAGAGGATTTGCAAATGATGACTCTTCAATTGCTCCTGGAAATTTATCATTGCCTTTTCCACAGCCAAGCGTTTCCTTTGGTTTGAGGAGTATCTGGCCTCGTCCCTTGACCACTGGCCCTGGGTCAACCTTTCTTGTATGTGTTCCCCCCAACCCCATGAGGAGGCATCTGTCTTTGCCCTTCGGGAAACTGGCTAGACCCACTCTAGCCCTTTGGAGAGATGTGCCTCAGTCCTCCACCACCATAGAGACTGCTTGATGCTTCTTGTCAGGAGAACTCTGAGGCCTAGGGTATCCTTTGACCCTTCCCAGGCTCTGAGCAAAAAATGCTATAGAGGCCTTTGGTGAAAACGGGCCCAAAGAACTGCTGGAAAGCATGCTGTCATGAGACATAATACTGCCAAAATCTCCCTCAGGGCAACCAGAAGATTAGATTGCAGCTGCGCTACTCAGCACGTCACTTTGTTTAGTTTGTCTGCAGGGAGAAATATTTTTTGAACTGTCGAGTCTATGATGTACCCCAAGATTCATATCGATTAACATGGCTCCAGATTTGATTTTTCCCAATTGATCACCCAACCCAGTGCCGGAGGTGATTCTGGGTAAGCCTTAGATCAATCCGTAACTGCTCTTGAGAGGGAGCAGCTAACAGGAGATCGACCAAATAAAGAACTATCAAAATGTCCCTTAATCTCAGTGGAGCCAGAGCTTCCCCCAGGACTTTGGAAAAAATCCGTGGGGCTGAAGACAGCCCGAAAGGGAATGTTCTGCACTGCCAGTGCATAACCTTCTCCTTCAACCTGATAGACAATCTCAGGTACTTTTGGTAAGAGGGATGAATGGGTACATGAAGGTATGCATCCCTCAGATCTAGGGTCACCATAAAACAACCCTGCCGCAGGATGCTCCGGAGAGAGTATATTGACTTCATACAAAAATGTTTGTACTTTATTGACTTGTTGAGTGGTTGCAAATTCAGGATCAGTCCAAATTTGCTTGAGGATTTTTTCACCAGGAAAACGTGAGAATAAAAACCTTGACCCCTCTTTTCTTTTAGAACTGGGACTAAAACCTTCTGATCTACCATGTTGCATATTTGCAAGCACAATGCACTTGCTTTTTCCCGATCCCTAGGAAGATTCGTGATCAAGATCTTTGGGGGGGCAAGGTATCGAACTCCAGCCTGTAACCCTGACTTATCAGAAGAAGGATAAACAGACTGGAGGTGATAGACTCCCAAGATGGGAAGAAGGCCTCCAATCTTCCCCCCACAGGCAGAATGGAGTCATTGGGTTTTAGAGGAAGGCTGAGGAGGATTAAACAAGATTCATTCTTTAACCTTTCCTTTGTTGCCTGTCCAACATTTCCTTGGCTTGGCTTCTTTACCTTGTTCGGTTTGCTGCCTTTGGATACGAAAAAGTCACCCTAAACCAAGTATTTTCTTTCCCGAGAAGGCCTTCTTTTTATCAGCCATGCGCTTTAATGTCTCCTGCAACCCAGGACCAAACAGGATATCTACCGTAAAGGGCAGCGCTCATAACCGAGCCTTGGAGGCGGAATCACTGGACAAAGTTTTAAGCCAACGTGATTTAGCGGATTTAACTAGAGCTGATGATCTAGCTGCCATTCTTACTGCTTCCACAGAAGAGTCTGCTAAAAACCCAACAGCTTTAAAGAGCATAGGTAAAGATTTTAAAATCTCTGGATGTTCCCCCACTTAGGTGAGACTTCAGCTGAGACAGCCAGAAGTCCAAATTTCTGGCTACACAGGTAGAAACAATGGCTGATTTGAGACTATTAATAGTAGAATCCCAAGCCCTTTTGAGGAAGACTTCCCCCTTCTTGTCTATAGCAACCCTAAAGACTCCCATGTCCTCGAACGCAAGTTCAGACCTTTTAGAAACTTTAGATAAGGGCGCATTCAATTTAGGCTCCTTATTTCAGGGATGCTCAATCCCATCCTCAAAGGGGAACCTTCTTTTGAGGCTGTTGGAGAAAAAAGGCTTATGTCCTGGTTCTTTCCATTCCAATAGCCTCGTTCAGGGCTTTATGGACAGGAAAAACTCTGCGCATTTTATACTGCAGACCCTCGTACATTATGTCATGTCTGGAGAGTTGGACCCTGTCTTCTATTTCTAACGTTTCGTAAATGGCTTTCAGCAATTCATCTACTTCATCCAGAGAGAGCATATATCTCGATGACCTAGGACCCGAAATCTCTCCCTCCCCTTCCTCTGAAGAACTTCCCCTATCCTCGCTTTCAAAGGATGATGAGGAGTTCACCCCCGAAGCTCTAGCTAGGACCTCCTGCCTGAATTTAACAGGCATATGGGCCTTGGCTGTGGAAGCAGTTGTTTTCTATGTACCCTTCCACTGACTGACATTTATGCAGTGCGGAAAACTGCCAGTCACCACACATGGTGCAAATGAGCCCTTTATAGCCGCTGAAAATAGCACAGCTTTATTCTGACATTCCTCTTCCGTGCCAGGCTTTGTTATTTATTTCCCCAAATCATCCGGCATAAAACTTTTTAACAAGCCCCGAGAGGCATGGAGCCCTGCCAGGCAGACGGCGCTGTACGGACAGTACAGACTCGCGGTGCCCCTCCCCCCCTGCTGCGGAGCTACGGGTATAAATATCAACATTTGTGTTCATAAAATAAAGAAGGAAATGGTTCTCTCCAGATTGTTTGCAGAGATCCCTTGGCAGCCGCAGAAAGAACAACACATGAAGAGCGATTTGGCTGGAGACGACACTCCACTCACAACGTATTAAGGGTTCAACCGCCCAAGAGCTGCTTCCTCACGTGTTGGGGTCTCCTTTTCCTGACATTTAAAGGGGTACACCAATCCAACTGTTTAAACTCTATAGTAAACATGGCGTTGGTAAGTAAAAATGGCACCACATCTCTTAAGCACCTCCAGAAGACTTTACCCCCTTACCCCCTTTACCCCGTCATGCAATGTTGTACCCAAAATAATTTTTTTTCACACATATAGAGCTTTCTTTAGGTGGTATCTGATTCCCCCGGTATTTTTTAATTTTTTGTGATATAAACAACATTGATTCCAATAAAATGTTGGGAAAAAAAACTATATTTTTTACTTTCTGCTGTAAATCATATCCAATTAAAATTAAAAATTTTAAATCTAATTTCAGAAATTTTGGCCAAAATGTATTTTTCTACATGTCTTTGTTTAAAAAAAAATCCCAATAACTGCATAGTCATTGGTTTGCATGAAAGTTATAGTGCCTAAAAACGATGGTGTATATATACTGAAATGTTTATTTATTTATGTATTTATTTATTTTTATACTACTAATGGCAGTGATCAGCGGCTTATAATGGGACTGCGATAGTACGGCCGGCAATCTGACACTAACTGACGTTGGGGGGAACTGACTAACTGCTACTGACATCTCCAGTGACACTAATACAGAGATTGGTGATAATATTATACACTGTCACTGTACTAATGATCAGGGGTGGATTGACAACTCATGGGGCCCCCGGGCAATAGCGGATCATGGGGCCCCTGTGTCCTTGCCCACACTCAAACCACGCCCAAAAAAGCCTATGAAAGGTACCAGGAGCATCTCATGGGGCCACTTACTGACCCTGGACCCTCGGGCAGTGCCCGAGTTTCCGAATGGTCAGTCCGCCCCTGCTAATGACACTAGCAGGGAAGGGGTTAACATCTAGGGCAATCAAGGGGTTAAATAAATGCCTAGCAATGTGTAATGTGTGTAAAGTGTGCTGCTTTTACTAATTGATCTCTTAGTTTCTTATCCCTGCTTTGCAGGGTTGAGAAACACAGAGATCATTCCCTATGTAGAGAGCACTGTGTTGATTGCCAACACAGAGCTCTGGGCTGTGATTGTATACAAGCATGTTCAGCATATCCCGGCCAGTTGCTTTCTTTCCTGAACGAACACAACAAGTGATCAGTACTGATCACTCACTGTGTTCATTCATAACTGAATAAACGTAAACTGTGGGTTTTTTGGGGGTAGGGGGTGCCTCTCAGGTTGCATGGGGCCCCATGGATTTTAAAAGCAGCCCTGAATGGGAACACTAGTTCTAGTGACACCCCAGAACTCTCTTACTTTGGTTGGGATTTCCTCATACTTGTTTGGGACAGGAAGTGTAGGGAAATCCCCCAATGGGACAGAGATGGCAAAAAAAAAAACTGACAGAGGTTATAACATTCCATTACTCTATTCAAAATGAAAAAAACAACATTGCTTTTAGTTCTACTTTAGGATTCCATGAACAATCATTATGGGTGGAGGTATACAGAGGAGCACTCAGTCTGCGGCTCACCTTTGAGCTTTTTGTAGAACGTAGCAGGACACAAGTGACTCGGAACAGAAAACACCCAACAAATCCTTCAAACCATTTTGCCGAGCCATAAAATCAACAGCCAGCACCTTATCAGGTGGGAAAGTCGAAGGACGAAGGCCGTGTGTGACACGGCGTCCTGACACGGGGAAGTATGCAAAGCGTGTCCCTCGTCCTCGCACATACAAAAGGCCCTTTGTCCACCTCCGCTGTCTCTGGAAAGATGAAGTGACTTGGCTACATTTTTTACCTTTTGCAGGAACACAAAGATCCCTCTATGGGGAGAAGACCATGGAGCTGGCAGGACACTCGGCCTTGTGAGGTCACCCAAGAACTATAAATTTCAAAGAAAACCAGAATCTTACCCAAGCTCAATCGCTATACATTAGAATGCATGCTTGAAGACCGGTGCACAAGCTGGGACGGCCAACTCCCCGTATAATGATTTCAAAGCAAAAAGACGCTGGCAACCCCAGAATCACTTCTGATTACTCTTTATTGGCTACATGACATGAATACAGTAAGAAAATGCTAATGAGTTTCGGCTATACAGCCTTCCTCATAGCATGTGCTATGAAAAAGGCTGTATGGCCGAAACCCGTTAGTATTTTTTTTAATGTGTTCATGTCATGTAACCAATAAGGAGTAACTAGAAGAGCATACTGGGTTGCCAGCGTCTTTTTGCTTTGAAACAACAAATATGCAAGTATGCAACGTCAGAGAAGAAGGCAAAACATTAAGGATATGTTCCCGCAATGCCTAAAACGTGCATCCCTGTTGCAGGTGCATGAACTCCGGGCACAAAAAGCTTTAATTGAAATATATTTCTCTATAGCCACAAAGGATACAAATCCGCTTTGTGTGCACCAGGTGCCTTTGCAAATCCAGATATTATCCTGTAAAAGTAACACTGACATCATCAAAGTGCTGTACATATGTTGTGCAGAGAGCAGGGCTGTGATAGGGACCCAGCAGACCCCACCCACTGCCTGCAGGAAACTACAGGGGGGGGGAACCAGTCACCCTGCACAAGGGAGAGAGAGGAGAGCTGTGGGTGGGGGCCAGTAGGCCCCACCCACTACAGGCTTCATGCAGGAAATTACGGGGGGAGGGGGACAAAACCAGTCAACCTGCACAAGGGAGAGAGAGGAAAGCTGAGCGTGGGGGCTAGTAGGCCCCACCCACTACAGGCTGTCTGCAAAAAAACTACAGTGGGGGCGGAGACAAGATCACTCACCCTGTACAAGGGAGAGAGAGGAGAGCTATGGGTGGGGGCTAGTAGGCCCCACCCACTGCAGGCTGCCTGCAGGAAACTACAGGGGGGGAGGGGGACAAAACCAGTCACCCTGCACAAGGGAGAAAGAGTAGAGCTGTGGGTGGGGGCTAGTAGGCCCCACCCACTACAGGCTGTCTGCAGAAAACTACAGGAGGGGGCGGAGATAAGACCACTCACCCTGCAAAAGGCGAAAGCAGCAGTGAGTGGTCTTTATTACAGGAAGCTCCTGCACAACCACATCACCAACCTCATCTGCATATATCGTCCAAATTGTCCTCTCTGCTCCTCCCAAGACCTGTGTGGGCATATTGCCGTGTGATTCTGCCACCACAGGCGCTGCAGAATGGGGTACCATCAAGACTAGAGACACCCAAACGCATATTGCACATATTTGGAGTCATGAGCAGAATGGCAGTGATTCCTCCCACCGTTCCAAATGGCCTAACATGCACGAGGTCTTATGGCTAGTGTTAGAGTGAAGGTTCGCTTTGGCGATCAACAAAGAGAGTGATTGCCACGTCGCCGGTTCTTTTTTTTCCTGCCAGGCTTCAGGCCAATATCAATACAATTTCAAGTCAAGATTATTAATCGCCCTGCAAAATCGAGTTGCATAAAATCGCCGGCTCATACTTATGCTCTGAGACAGGGCCGGTGCTTCCACTAGGCAAACTAGGTGGCGCACTGCTGCTTAGGGGCACCTGGGCGCAGCACAGGCCGGTACTCTCTCTGTGTGGGACGCCGCTATGTCTTGAATGATCCTTCAGCTGAGGGGAAGGAAGAAAGGACAGAGGAAGATGCTGGGTGTCTGGGGTCAGTGTAGCAACTGAGCTACAGCTCCTTCTAGTGTTCCTCTCAGACTCAGTCTCTCACTGCAAGCCGGCTGGCGGCTGCTGATCACTGTGGAGTTCTAGCTCTTCTCTTCCCATTTGTCAGCGGAGGCGGAGCTGTGCTGCAGAGAAAGGTAATGTCTGATGTCTCATGTCTGTGTGAGTGTGACCTGGCCGGCCGGACATCCATCACATGTGTAATGTGTTAATGAGTGATGACATCATCGCGATCCCACAACCTGCTGGTCTGCTGATCTGTGTCAGTGTTGGTGGTGGTGTGTTGTGTCGGATCTGTCACTGTGTGGGATCGCTCAGTTCAGCTGCCGCTGTCACAGTGTTTTACCTCCCCCCCCCCATTGCCGGGGGAATTCCAGCCTGGGATCTGTCAGAGTTTGGATCCATCATCCTCCACTCACTGCAACTGTCACCCTGACACTGCCAGCCACAGATACAGTCTGTCCGTGACACTGATTTTGTGTCCATTTGGATACTCGGGCACTGCCCAACGGCCCGGGGTAAGTAGGGGGCCCCATGAGATGCCCCTGGTACCTTTCATAGGCTTTTTTGGGTGTGGTTTGAGTGTGGGCGAGGACACAGGGGCCCCATGATCCCCTATTTCCCTGGGGGCCTCATGAGTTGTCAGTCCGTCCCTGCGCTGGCTGCACGCAAATATGTGGCCTCCAGGCGTCTGGGCCTTGACGCCGAGCGGCCACAAATTTGCGTGCAATTAAGAAAAACATATGTGCTGAGAGCGCACGCCCTGCGCGCTCCCAGCACACATGTCTGGTACTCACGGAAATGTCCCGATCTCCTCTTGCGATCGGGACCTTTCCCGATCATGTGACTGCCGTGATTCGCAGTCACATGACCCTAAAACCCCGGCTCCTGAAACCCTTAAAGGGCCGGGAGGCGCCGGCGCCAAGGGGTTAATATTGGTGCTGGTGGCATTTCATGGCACTTATTTTTGCAAATTAAAAGAAATTTAGCAGTTTCATGTTTTGTTGATTTAACATTTTCTACCGTTTTAAATTTTTTTATTTCTTTATCTTTTTTTGGGGGGGGGGGGGCGCAAGTAGCTGTTCTTGCCAAGAGCGCAAAATAGTCTAGCTCCGGCCCTGCTCTGAGGCCATATGGCACGGCGGAGGAGGGGATCACAAAAGTATATGGATTGCTTTGCGAATCTTTTGACAGCCGGGTGCTATATATGAGTCCCATCTGTGTGTTCGGTTGTTTGCCTGGAGACGACCTTTAGCACTTTAGCGTTTTGCTGCTTCGCAGGCGTCTGGGATAAGTACATCGGAGTGTTCGGGTGAGGACAGTGTCATTTGCATGCTAAGCGACCCTAGGTGACCCCGCTCTGCCCATGTCTGCCATTTATATACACCTTGGATTACAGTGTACGCAAATCCGACAATCAACTTTATTTGTTCCTTCTGACCTGCTAAAGTGACACTAAACTGGTTCAAAAAATAAAAATTGAATCCAGTATGTATTCTTAGGGCCACATTCACACCTAGCTATTTGGAATCACGGGCAGAATCGGCGCAATTCTGCCTGCGATTCCAAATCGCACCAAATTTGCGGCAATACACGTGCCGTTCGGGTTTCTGATCCTTCTTAATGGCATCCCAAATGCAGTACGGTAAAAACACACAGCAGTCGTGGCAAAATGCGTGTGAAAAAATCGCACCAAGGTTGTCACCCAAAAAGGGGCATGAGCTTCTTTTATGTAAAAAATGCGCATAGGGTAGCTTATCGAAGTGAAGTGTGTGTAGATCGCCCCCAAAAAATTGCGAGCGGGAACATGCGTTCCTGCTACGTGAAGTGTGAATGGAGCCTAACTCCCTTCTATAGCTTTCAGCCTCCTCCAAATACCCAAATTCCTGTGATATGACTTCCTGTTAGAGGGTGGCTACGTTCGTTCTCCACTGTCCCCCGGTATGTAGGAGCGTAGTCACCCTCTCTTGTTCACTCCAGACATCTATGGATGTCCTCCCAGAACCCCGCCCCCTGCGCACCCCCTGGAGCGGGCATTGGGCACGCTCTGTGACCGCTGTGTCCTTTGGATATACAGTAGCTGATCACAGATCGGGGTAAAGGGCTAATTACAAAGGCCCTTTACCATGGAATCAGCTGTGTCCAATCACAACTGATCACATGAAACCAAACTTGCCGGTTATCTGCAGTCTTTTCCTCACACTCTGTGTCTGTTTTTTACACGGATAATCAGTGCCCTGATTATTGGTGCAGCTACATCAGTGCCCATCAGTGCAGCTTATCAGTGTCCCTCAGTGCTGCCTGTCCATGCACCCTCATGAGTGCCTCCTCATCAGCACCTATCAGTGCAGCTTATCAGTGCCGCCTCATCAGTGCCCATCACTGCCACATCATCAGTGTTGCCTCATCAGTGCCCATCAATGTCACATCATCAGTGCCGCCTCATCAGTGCCCATCAATGCCACATCATCAGTGCTGCCTCATCAGTGCCCATCAATGCCACATCATCAGTGTTACCTCATCAGTGCCCATCAATGTCACATCATCAGTGCCGCCTCATCAGTGCCCATCAATGCCACATCATCAGTGCCGCCTCATCAGTGCCCATCAATGCCACATCATCAGTGCTGCCTCATCGGTGCCCATCAATGCCACATCATCAGTGCCGCCTCATCGGTGCCCATCAATGCCACATCATCAGTGCCGCCTCATCAGTGCCGCCTCATCAGTGCCCATCAATGCCACATCATCAGTGCCGCCTCATCAGTGCCCATAATTGCCACATCATCAGTGCTGCCTCATCAGTGCCCATCAATGTCACATCATCAGTGTCGCCTCATCAGTGCCCATCAATATCACATCATCAGTGCCGCCTCATCAGTGCCCATCAATGCCACATCATCAGTCCCGCCTCATCAGTGCCCATTAATGTCACATCATCAGTGCCCATCAATTTCACATCATCAGTGACCATCAATGCCACATCATCAGTGCTGCCTCATCAGTGCCCATCAATGTCACATCATCAGTGCTGCCTCATCGGTGCCCATCAATGTCACATCATCAGTGCTGCCTGATCGGTGCCCATCAATGCCACATCATCAGTGCCGCCTCATCAGTGCCCATCAATGCCGCCTCATCAGTGCCCATCAATGTCACATCATCAGTGTCGCCTCATCAGTGCCTATCAATGTCACATCATCAGTGCCGCCGCATCATTGCCCATCAATGCCACATCATCAGTGCCGCCTCATCAGTGCCCATTAATGTCACATCATCAGTGCCCATCAATTTCACATCATCAGTGACCATCAATGCCACATCATCAGTGCTGCCTCATCGGTGCCCATCAATGTTACATCATCAGTGCTGCCTCATCGGTGCCCATCAATGTCACATCAGCAGTGCCGCCTCATCAGTGCCCATCAATGCCACATTATCAGTGCTGCCTTATCAGTGCCCATCAATGCCACATCATCAGTGCCTCCTCATCAGTGCCCATCAATGCCACATTATCAGTGCCGCCTCATCAGTGCCCATCAATGCCACATCATCAGTGCTGCCTTATCAGTGCCCATCAATGCCACATCATCAGTGCTGCCTTATCAGTGCCCATCAATGCCACATCATCAGTGCTGCCTTATCAGTGCCCATCAATGCCACATCATCAGTGCCGCCTCATTAGTGCCCACCAATGCCACATCATCAGTGCACATTAGTGCAGCCTATTAGTGCCCATCAGTGCAGTCTCATCAGTGCCCAACAGTGCTGCCTTATCAGACCACATCAGTGAAGAAGAAGAATTACTTATTTGCTAAATTTTATAAGAGAAATTTCACTGTCCTGTCACAGGCTGGGGGAGGGATGAGACCTTTAAATGTTACTTAAAGTGTTACTAACCCCACAACAGTACAATCAGTCTGTAGATGCAGTACAGCATGCTGGTTATACTCACTGTGGAACCTAAGGGGTTAATGTCCACCTGATAAGACAGACTGAACTCGTAGCCCTTCTGCACATGCTCAGTTTATTGTGTATTGCTAGAGAGGTTTTTTTTTTTCTTGGGAGAGTGCATGTGATCAGCACAGGGCCAATCAGCACTGTCCAGACAGAGGTCAGGGGCTCTGCATTCTTCTAGAGCAGAATGAAAACTCCTCCTACAAGATTTAACCAGTGCTGAAATCACAAAACTGCACTAACTGCTGATGAGAAAAGGTATTTAGCTATTTATATTTACTAAAATAATTGCATTTCCATGTTCTGTGTACTGTGGGAGACCAGATATGGTGAATTCAGGGTCCGGGGAGAGCGGATATAGTGAATGCAGGGTCCGGGGAGAGCGGATATAGTGAATGCAGGGTCCGGGGAGACCAGATATAGTGAATGCAGGGTCCGGGGAGACTGGATATAGTGAATGCAGGGTTCGGGGAGACCAAATATGGTGAATTCGGGGTCCGGGGAGACCAGATATAGTGAATGCAGGGTCCGGGGAGAGCGGATATAGGGAATGCAGGGTCCGGGGAGAGCGGATATAGTGAATGCAGGGTCCGGGGAGAGCAGATATAGTGAATGCAGGGTCCGGGGAGAGCATATATAGTGAATGCAGGGTCCAAAGAGAGTGGATATGGTGAATGCAGGGTCTGGGGAGAGCGGATATAGTGAATGCAGGGTCCAGGGAGACCGGATATAGTGAATGCAGGGTCCGGGGAGACTGGATATAGTGAATGTAGGGTCCGGGGAGACCGGATATGGTGAATGCGGGGTCTGGGGAGACCGGATATGGTGAATGCGGGGTCCGGAAAGACCGGATATAGTGAATGCAGGGTCCGGGGAGAGTGGATATAGTGAATGCAGGGCCCGGGGAGATTGGATATAGTGAATGCAGGGTCCGGGGAGACCGGATATAGTGAATGCAGGGTCCGGGGAGACCAAATATGGTGAATTCGGGGTCCGGGGAGACCAGATATAGTGAATGCAGGGTCCGGGGAGAGCGGATATAGTGAATGCAGGGTCCGGGGAGAGCAGATATAGTGAATGCAGGGTCCAGGGAGAGCGGATATGGTGAATGCAGGGTCTGGGGAGACCGGATATAGTGAATGCAGGGTCCGGGGAGACCGGATATAGTGAATGCAGGGTCCGGGGAGACCGGATATGGTGAATGCGGGGTCTGGGGAGACCGGATATGGTGAATGCGGGGTCCGGGAAGACCGGATATAGTGAATGCAGGGTCCGGGGAGAGTGGATATAGTGAATGCAGGGTCCGGGGAGACTGGATATAGTGAATGCAGGGTCCGGGGAGACTGGATATAGTGAATGCAGGGTCCGGGGAGACCGGATATAGTGAATGCAGGGTCCGGGGAGACCAAATATGGTGAATTCGGGGTCCGGGGAGACCAGATATAGTGAATTCAGGGTCCGGGGAGACTGGATATGGTAAATTCGGGGTCCGGGGAGACCGGATATGGTGAATGCAGGGTCCGAGGAGACCGGATATAGTGAATGCAGGGTCCAGGGAGACCGGATATGGTGAATGCAGGGTCTGGGAAGACCGGATATGCTGAATGCGAGGTCCGGAGAGACCGGATATAGTGAATGCAGGGTCCGGGGAGACCGGATATAGTGAATGCAGGGTCCGGGGAGACCGGATATAGTGAATGCGGGGTCTGGGGAGACCGGATATGGTGAATGAGGGGTCCGGAAAGACCGGATATAGTGAATGCAGGGTCCGGGGAGAGTGGATATAGTGAATGCAGGGTCCGGGGAGACTGGATATAGTGAATGCAGGGTCTGGGGAGACAGGATATAGTGAATCCAGGGTCTGGGGAGACCAGATATAGTGAATGCAGGGTCCGGGGAGACCAAATATGGTGAATTCGGGGTCCGGGGAGACCAGATATAGTGAATGCAGGGTCCGGGGAGACCGGATATGGTAAATTCGGGGTCCGGGAGACCGGATATGGTGAATGCAGGGTCCGGGGAGACCGGATATAGTGAATGCAGGGTCCAGGGAGACCGGATATGGTGAATGCAGGGTCTGGGGAGACCGGATATGGTGAATGCGAGGTCCGGAAAGACCGGATATAGTGAATGCAGGGTCCGGGGAGAGTGGATATGGTGAATGCAGGGTCCGGGGAGACTTGATATAGTGAATGCGGGGTCCGGGGAGACCGGATATGGTAAATTTGGGGTCCGGGGAGACCGGATATGGTGAATGCAGGGTCCGGGGAGACCGGATATAGTGAATGCAGGGTCCAGGGAGACCGGATATGGTGAATGAAGGGTCCGGGGAGAGCGGATATAGTGAATGCAGGGTCCAGGGAGACCAGATATAGTGAATGCAGGGTCCAGGGAGACCAGATATAGTGAATGCAGGGTCCGGGGAGTCCGGATATAGTGAATGCAGGGTCCGGGGAGTCCGGATATAGTGAATGCAGGGTCCGGGGAGAGCGGATATAGTGAATGCAGGGTCCGGGGAGAGCGGATATAGTGGATGCAGGGTCCAGGGAGACCGGATATAGTGAATGCAGGATCCAGGGAGACCAGATATAGTGAATGCAGGGTCCAGGGAGTCCGGATATAGTGAATGCAGGGTCCAGACATGAAAAATGAACAAAGCATATCCCTCTATAGTGTGCAGTTGTCTCAATCAAAAGCACTAAGTGTCATTTCTCTCCCTTGCCTCCTTCCTCGGCTACAGGCAGGAGTCACTTCAGACAAGTTTTCCTGACACCATAAGAAAGATGGTGACAGGGGAGGGAGCTCCAGCAGACCGACAGCCTCAGCTCTGTGTTCTATGTGAAGGGGGGGTGTCCCTTTCCTCCAATCAGCTCTCAGAACTCTCCTCACTGATGTAACTTCAGCTCCCTGCCCCCTGCTTTTCAGATTTGAGAGATCCTATGTAAATTCTGCACTTTGAATGGATGTAGGGGAAAGATGGCAGCAGATAAACAGGTACAACATATGTAGGAGGATTTGTTGAATCTCTGTGTATCACCTGAGGTCACTCACTTCACTGGCTATATGTAAGGGTTTACAACCACTTTAACTGCAGCAGAGAATTGTCAGGTCTGCTCACCTGCCAGACAGGGGTGGGCTTTGTGGCAGATCTGTGTAAATCTCAGGACTGGATGGACAGACATACCAAAAACAGCTCCCATATACGTATTTCACACTTACAGTGGGGATCGAAAGTTTGGGCACCCCAGCTAAAGATTTGTATTAATGTGCATAAAGAAGCCAAGGAAAGATGGAAAAATCTCCAAATGGTATCAAATTACAGATTAGACATTCTTATAATATGTCAACAAAAGTTAGATTTTATTTCCATCATTTACACTTTCAAAATAACAGAAAAAAAAAAAAATGGCGTCTGCAAAAGTTTGGGCACCCTGCAGAATTTATAGCATGTACTTCCCCCTTTGCCAAGCTGAGACCTGCCAGTGTCATGGATTGTTCTCAATCATCGTCTGGGAAGACCAGGTGATGTCAATCTCAAAGGTTTTAAATGCCCAGACTCATCTGACCTTGCCCCAACAATCAGCACCATGGGTTCTTCTAAGCAGTTGTCTAGAAAACTGAAACTGAAAATAGTTGACGCTCACAAAGCTGGAGAAGGCTATAAGAAGATAGCAAAGCGTTTTCAGATGTCAATATCCTCTGTTCGGAATGTAATTAAGAAATGGCAGTCATCAGGAACAGTGGAAGTTAAAGCAAGATCTGGAAGACCAAGAAAAATATCAGACAGAACAGCTCGCAGGATTGTGAGAAAAACAATTCAAAACCCACGTTTGACTGCACGATCCCTCCAGAAAGATCTGGCAGACACTGGAGTTGTGGTACACTATTTCACTATGAGCTTTAAATTATCCTGTTAATGTACCACTTCCCTCCCCAATGTATTGCGACTCATTACTACTGTATCACTCTCGGGGTTCAGAATTGTCCTTCCATTTAGAATGATGCTGTCTGTAAACGATCATCCATTGCGTGGAAGTAAATTAAAGTTTGATTATAAAAGTTTTGATGAACGTTTTTCGCTCAGGGCAAAGAAACCTGACAAGAATCCGCTATTCAATGTGTCACCAGACAATCAAGATTCAGAGAAGTGGCAAAAAAAAAAAAAAAAATGATATTCGCTTTGCAGAGATAAATTAATTGCATTAAAAACTCAGCTCTGCAAATCTGTGTTATTATTTCGTGTCCTTAAGAACGGGTGAATTTATCAAGACTTCATATCCTGCCATCTGCGAATGTTAAGCTAGCCATACACTATACAACCTGATTGTACAGCCTCTGTACAATCTTCTTTAGCATTACCAAAACTTGGTGATACGAGGACAGACTTAACCAAATCAATCCGTATCCAGCCAGGCAGGCTGCTGTACTGTCCAGTTGATGGTAGAGATTGGACGATCAGTTTGTATATTGTATAAAGAACCTCAAAAACCAAATGGGACTTTACTGGTACAGAAAACGGACAACCTCAAATGACTGTATAAAACATGTTTATTGAAACATTTCTTCCAAAAATTTACAATAAAAACAGTATTTTAGCTAATCAGCCCAAAAATTTACAGAGTTGTATGTAATGACATCAAAGGCCGCCAGAGGTTGACGCATTTCGCTTGTTAGCTTCCTCAGGACCCTGAAAAAGTTTGAGGCAAAGAAGTCCAATACCCTAGTTCAGGGGTGGGCAACTGTGGCCTTCCAGCTGTTGGTGAACTACAAGTCCCATCATGCCTCCATGCTGTCAGTTTTGCAATGCCTCATGGGACTTGTAGTTTTGTGATGGATATGGTAAAATGCCTATTTGGTTTCTTGTTGAATATATACATTTTTCTATATATATCTACTTTTATACTTTTATATTTTTATATTTCTAAATGCTTTGTATGAATATATATATATGTGTTGTGTGTATATTTGTTGTCTGCTGGTCTTTGTAGTCCTCCTTGCTCAAGAAATGTCTGCTCAGCAACCCCTCCCATCGAGTGAACTTGAAGACAAAGGAATATTTTTCTTTCTATAGATAAGACATCAGCCAAGATCACGCCTATACTCTGAAGAAGATTGTTTTCGTGTAGCTTGACCAATCAAAGACTAATATAATGCTTATGCTGTTCTCACGTGATGTTTGCATCATTTTGCATATATAAACACTCTTTTTCATTTCAATAAATTAGAGAAGAAGTTTTCACAGACCAAACGTGTCAGTGTGAGTTTCTTTATGTTCGCACATTCCAGAGCTAGCCAGCAAGATTAATTAGGACAGGAGCAGATAATCACCGGACTCTTAGTCATCACTAAATCAGTTCTACAACAGCTGGAGGGCCACAGTTGCCCACCCCTGCCCTAGCTGAAAGATACATATATGCTCTCTCTCTCTCTATCCATTCAGTCAGTCGTATCTGACCCAGAGGCAGACTGACCATTTGAGCACTCAGCACTGCCTGAGGGCCAGGGGTCAGTAGGGGGCCCCATGAAATGCCCCTGGTACCTTTTATAGGCTTTTTTGGGTGTGCTTTGAGTGTGGGCAAAGACACAAAGGCCCCATGGTCCCCTATTGGCCAGGGGCCCCATGAGTTGTCAGTCTGCCCCTGATCTGACCCTTGGCGATTGCATGGACTGTCACTTGTAAGCAACTTTTTCCATGAATTCGCTTAGCAATTATAATACAGGGTAGGTTGCCAGGTCTTTCCCCAACCCCCACCATGCCGGAGATCCTGCGTGGCCAGGGATGAAACTAGGACAATTTAGACAGGAGCCAATTAACCTACTAGCATGTCTTTGGAGTGTTGGAGGAAACCGGAGTACCTGGAGGAAACCCATGCAAGCACAGGGAGAACATGCAAGCTCCATGCAGGAGGCACGCCTTGGTTGGGAATTGAACCCATGACCCATTTACTGCACGGCAGACATGCTAACCACTAAGCCACTGTGCCGCCCCACAAACTTTGCAAAAATAATTTTTGTAAATAATAACTACAATTATATAACTAATGTTTTGTATATATATGTATCTCTGTACAGAGCTCTTCCTGGTTATTCATTCTGTGCTGCTGAGGATGCAGAGATAGAGACTGAGGTGTCCTCAATCTCCTTTCTCTGTCTCAAAAGTGAAACATCACAGGTCTGTTTAGATCCCTGAGGTTTCACCTTAAAAAATGTACAAAAACAATATATAAAAAATAAAGTTGTAAAAAGCAAAAAAACAATATAATGGTAAAAAAAATAATAATTAAAAAAATAAAAACTGCTGACACCATTGGTGGAACTACCAGGGTCGCAAAGGTCACACTTGCGACCGGGCCCTGGTGTTCTGCTACCGTTGGGGGGGACCCTAAGAGGCAATGAAGGGGGCTAGCTGCGGGACCGTAATAAAAGGTCCCTTGGCGGGAATAAAGGTAGTGGGAAAGGCCCCAGCTGGGGCCCAGGAGGGTTCCACTTATGCCTCTGGTAGGAAGAATGGACCTGGCAAACAGCTAAAACAAATGAGAGGTTCCACTTTGCCATGTACAATGGTGCCAGAATTATGCAGACAAGAGATCAGCCTTTTGCTGCTTATGGACCCACCAGCAATGCCTGGAGGAACCCTGGCTTAGAAAGTCTCTACTAGGTTGTCCAAGAATGGTAGGACGGCAAAATAGGTGTTAAGAGATCACTGACTCTGGAAATTGACCAAAAAAATTTCTATTCCCACAAAATCAATTTTTTTAATTTATTTTTTCCAATTTTTAGCCATTGCTGCTTTGATAAAGATCGACAAGTGTTCTTCAAGGTGAGTAAATACTTGACTCGAAGTCATACAATTCATAAAACCACATCCTCCATTCCCATGCCTATGGATACACTGAATGATGGCTGTTCTATGAGCATCTTATGAGCATGTTAAGAATCACTGATTCATTGGAAATTGACCAAACGAATTTCTATTCCCACAAAATCAATTTTTTGTATTTTTATTTTTCCAATTTTTAGCCATTGCTGCTTTGATAAAGATCGATAAGTGTTCTTCAAGGTGAATAATTGCTTGACTCGAAGTCATACAATTCATAAAACCACGTCCTCCATTCCCATGCCTATGGATACACTGAATGGTTGCTGTTCTATGAGCATCTTGGAAAACACAGATTACCTATTGGCTGGGAACCCAGAACATCCCCGAGGCTGGAAGTACAGGTAAAGTAAGCCTTGGCTCTCCTTGAAGGGTTAACAAGTTGCATTCATGTTCCTTGGCCTCAGACGTAACCCTTTCTTGGGATTTGTAATAAATATAAAATCCCCATTTAATTATATAGACTACTTGTGGAATGCTATGTTTCCATGGCAACCACATGTCACCATGCAAGTTCCTAATATACTCTAAGCTGAATTAGA
Organism: Staurois parvus; assembly: GCF_062004578.1. Lineage (NCBI taxonomy): Eukaryota > Metazoa > Chordata > Amphibia > Anura > Ranidae > Staurois > Staurois parvus. The sequence goes on along the minus strand of NW_028318131.1, from coordinate 39,344 downwards.
CTGGAGAACACGATATGGAAATTGAAGCATTTAACGCAGCTAGTGGTGGATAATACATGTTTGCGTGTTTTCTGGTTTGGAGAGCCATTTATTTGAAGGAAACAGAACGAGTGTTGTCCTTGACAACCAGTCATATTATTTCCCTTATCTGTACTGGCATAACTGGATTGGTTGCTGTGGGTAACAGACAATTTTTTTTTTATATCAGATGAGGTCCAGTAGTAGGAAAAGGTCAGATGTGAGAACTGTCTGTGATGGGCTTGAGCAGCCTTTCTCGGCCTTTTTAACACAGAGAAACGCTTGAAATAACTTTCCAGTCCCAAGGAACCCTGCTAATAATAAGGCTGGCCATTCATTATACAATTTTCTTTTAGATTTACCAAAACCATATAATATGAGGTCAAACCTAAACACCATCATTCCATATGTGTAGTGCCCTCTAGTTAGGATTTTTTTTTTCTTTTGCCTGTGAGCCAGAGGCTTGTTAGAAGCCGAGGATATGAGTTAGCATGGGAGTGAGGCAGTGAGGTTACTGGTGGAACCTTCTAGAAGACGGGCAGAGGAGGGTAGGAGGCCTCGTTTTGCATGTTTGAGGGAACCTGGCCAATCCCCAGGCAGGAGGCCAGGCATGGTGGTTAGGACAACCCTTAAATGTGGGAGAGCCTGGGCAGCAGGAGAGTTGTTGGAGTCGGGAGGAAGATGGAGTGAAGGAAGGTGCTAGTGTGGAGCCTGGGAGGGGGCCCTAGAGGATGGGGGGCTGCCTACAGGCTTAAGCTGGACAGAAGAATCTCCACTGTTCCATAGTTGACAGCAGGAAAGGAGCCAGCCCAGCATAATGCCTGAAAGCAGTCACCAACCCACCAAGCTACAGGAAAAGGATGAGGACTTCTACACCCCTGGGCCAAAGAAGGGAGAGGACGGTCAGGTGCAATACCCAACTAGTTTTCACTGGGACTACTTTGCTGTAGATCTTGGAATACCTTGCCCAGGGACACCTTCAAGTTGGCCAGGTGGATAAGGAGTTTCATCCGGTGTCTGAGGAAGTTCACCAAAGGGGACTCAGGGCTCCTTACTAGGACTGTTGCTGATTTCTGTTCATTTTTGCTAAGACGTTGTCCTCAAAGTTCTACAGTTCCTTGGGCATCCCATATACCCCTAGACCCCATCCAAGTTGTTAACCCCTAAAAAAACATCAAAACCAAGCTCAAGGACTGTGTTACTCACAAAGTGTGGAAAATGCGTGTTGCGTGGCTGTGCAGAGCTTAGGGGGACCCAGCAAAAATCCAGCGGCCCTCAAGGGGGTATGAATGGACTGTATTCATGCAGCTCACCTTAACCCATAGTAACACATTGGGTTTACTCATGACTGTGAAGGCATGACATGGAGACCAACACATGGTGCACCACCAGTATGCACGGCTGTGGTTGTCCTTCTCAACCCTGCCTATAATTACTACTATATCTACAAGTAATGGTCCATTAGTGTGGTGGTCAATGGGAAGGATGCTCCTTGCATTGCTGGTCAATCGGAAGAATGCCCCTTCATTGGTGGTCAGGGGGAAGGATGCTCCTTGCATTGCTGTTCAATTGGAGGAATGCCCCTTCACTGGTGGTCAGTGGGAAGGATGCTCCTTGCATTGCTGGTCAATCGGAAGAATGCCCCTTCATTGGTGGTCAGCGGGAAGGATGCTCCTTGCATTGCTGGTCAATCTGAAGAATGCCCCTTCATTGGTGGTCAGCGGGAAGGATGCTCCTTGCATTGCTGGTCAATCGGAAGAATGCCCCTTCATTGGTGGTCAGTGGGAAGGATGCTCCTTGCATTGCTGGTCAATCGGAAGAATGCCCCTTCACTGGTGGTCAGTGGGAAGGATGCTCCTTGCATTGCTGGTCAATCGGAAGAATGCCCCTTCACTGGTGGTCAGTGGGAAGGATGCTCCTTACATTGCTGGTCAATCGGAAGAATGCCCCTTCATTGGTGGTCAGTGGGAAGGATGCTCCTTGCATTGGCGGTCAGTTGAAACGATACTGCTGACAATAGTGTTCAGTCGAAGGAGTAATCCTTACATTGGTGGTCAGAAGCATGCCTTCCTCACAGATAGCTAACAAGGTAATTGGTGTCAGTGGTTACAAATCTGAGAGGCAAAAATTGCTCATTGCTCAAGGAACTCCTACCAACTTTGTGAGGAATTCTAAGGTACCTGGAATCCTGATTGAGAAGGGCTGCTATAGAGTATAATATAGAATTTACAAAATGTAAGCTGCAATCTGTCTTCCAAACACAAAGAGTTTATTTTACATCATCCATGACAATGGTCTTTATATTTGAATAAATATCCTTTCCCTGGTTTTTCTCCATTTTATACTCATTTTTTTTTTCACAGATACAAAGTCCAAGCGCAGCGCATTGACTATCAGGGCTCTGGCAGACGCACAGTCTTGGTGTATATTTGTGTTCTGTCTCTCTCTGGCTGAATGAAGTACATTTCATCCGCAGTCTCATGAAAGCGTGCTATAGGGGTGAGGTTTCCATGGAGATAACAGGGGCCCTCTGCTAAACTGAATGGAGAACAAAGGTGCGCAAGGCGAGATACGCACAATTGCGTTCACTTCACAATGCAAGCCACCCCTTATTATTCACAAAGCCGAATGAACCAATGCCATTCACAAGCACAGAATAGTACAAAATTAAAGAAGAATTACTCTCTAAGCAAAGCACGGCTTCAAATACTGAACCATCAAAAGTCACTAAATGCATCTAATTAAAGAGAAACTGCAGGCAACAAGGGAAAGCAATCAGTGAACCACTAACAATATCCAGCAATCTCTGCAAAGAAGATAAAGTCAGCCAGTCCAATCTGAGTTCCATGTAACCTTCTGCAGCAAGATTTCACACAGCTCCTTTATGTAGGGTAGTTGGGCCCAGGAGAGGACTGACCATTTTGAAACTCGGGCACTGCCCGAGGGACCGGGGTCAGTAGGGGGCCCCATGAGATGCCCCTGGTACCTTTTTCATAGGCTTTTTTGAGTTTGGGCAAGGACACAGGGGCCCCATGATCCCCTATTGCCCAGGGGCCCCATGAGTTGTCAGTCCACCCCTGGTTGGGCCTGTTCCCCCAAACAGCCTTGCAACTGAGACCGAAGTGTGTACTGCTAATATGCAGTCCAGGATTTTAAATCCTTAAAATTCTAAATTATAGTTGTCTGCCAGAATGGACATTTAAAGGAAAGATATAGTTGTATTTAAACATTTTTAGTTGCCTCTAGATTAATATTAACATGTGAGCTTCTCACAGAGGTGTAGACTTTCCCTCTCTGGCTATCTTGTATATCAGACATTGATTTCAATATCCATGCAGAACCGCCGAGATAACGGGATAAACCACAAGGAGAATGCAGAGGTTGACCAAAGTGATGGAAACACCAGGTTAAAGAATGAAATCGTTACCTAATATGGTGTTGGACCACCTTTTGCATTCAAGACGGCCTGAATTCTCCTGGGAATTGACAGATATACGTCTTGGATGGTGGATAATGGAATCTGAAACTACTCTTCATGCAAAAATCATTCCAGTCCTTGCAGAGATGCCGGAGGCAGAAAACAAGCTTGAACCTTGTTCTCTAAAATTGACCATAGTGGCTCTATCATATTGAGGTCCGGCAACTGCGGCATCTTGGATGGTGGATAATGGAATTTGAAACCAGTCCCCATGCAAAAATCATTCCAGTCCTCGCAGAGATGCCGGAGGCAGAAAACAAGCTTGAACCTTGTTCTCCAAAATTGACCATAGTGGCTCTATCATATTGAGGTCCGGCTAATGCGGCATCTTGGATGGTGGATAATGGAATTTGAACCCACTCTTCAAGCAAAAATCATTCCAGTCCTCGCAGAGATGCCGGAGGCAGAAAACAAGCTTGAACCTTGTTCTCTAAACTTGACTATAGTGCTCTATGATAGTGAGGTCCGGCCACTGTGGCGCTGAGGGAAGGTGCGAATTTTCATCTTCATCAACAAACTACGATCTGAGAACACCTGCTGTGTGAATTGGAGCATTATCGTCTTGGTAAATGGTGCTGTGTTCAGGAAACAATGTCTGCACATGGGGTGCACATGGTCGGCCAAAATTTGTACAGAATCACTGGCAGTGACTACCTTCCAAGGTGATAATGAGGCCTGCAGAATACCAACATATGGCTGCCCAAACCATGATTATGCCACCACCATGCTTTACCGTTGGCACAAGACAGTCCTGGCCGTAAGCTTGGGACAGTGTTCGCCACGTGTTGGGAACAGTGTGAAGGTCGATTCATTGGACCATATTACAGTCTTCCATTGATTGATAATCAACGATTTATGGGTGTTGCACCACTCTCTCCTTTTCTGAGCATTAATATCGGTCACTAGTGGTTTGGCATTTGCAGCTCACCCTTGAATGTTTTGCTTATGGAATTCCCACCGCACAGTTTTTGTGGACACGGGTTTCGGGAGACTAAGATTGAGCTCTGCCGTCACTTTTGCAGCAGTTGTTTTCTTATTCCAGGTCACAATCCTGCGCAATGTCCTTTTGTCTCTTTCGGTCAGTTCACGATGTCACCCGCGCTTACGCTTATCAGCCTTTGTTTTCCTGGAAACTGTTTATTCCGTCATAACCTTTGATACTGAACCTCGCAGAACGGCAAAAAAATTGTGAACTTCAGTCACAGAGGCACCAGCTAAGCGGTACCAATAATTTGAAGCTCAGTAAGCTCTGTTGTGACTCCGAATTACTAGGCGCGCACGCAATGAATGAGGAAAGTGAGGCTTCCCACCTGTTAGCTAGGTGTCTCATCACACAGCAGAAGCAAAATAACGTTAAATCACTTCTGCTTTCAACGCAAAACGTATCGTCACTTTCACACCTGCAAATTATGTAGGGTTTCCATATTTTTTTCCAACCCCAGTATTTCGATTTCAGTTAGTTTGGGCAGTATGACAGACTAGGTGAGCAACATAAACCCATCACTATGTACAACAACTAAGCAGGAAGCCCAACCTGTCTAGGTAACTTGTGTAACACCCTGCAGTATTACTAGTTGCAGAATGTTAAATGGACACAAGATGGCAGTGTTCTGCAGCTCAGTTATAGAGACTCTGTTGAAGAAAAGCTTTGTTGGACTTGTAGGCTGAGGCTGCTAGCAGGACTTCCTTGTTTAATAATGAGCTAACAATCTACATTTCCTAGAGGAGCTGGCTGACGGGCGGAGGAAGATAAATACAGTAGCCCAGGAACCTGAGGACAGGACGTGGATGGTGAGAGCTGGAGAGCAGGTGTGAGGAGAAGGCTGTGAAGGACGCTGGAGGTCTGGGCTGGGCCAGGCCACAGAGAGTAAAGGAGTGAGGAGGGATCGCTGACCGCTGACACCACTGACAAGCCAGACTGACAATCCTGCGAGCAGACAGACCGGAGTGCTGTCATCTGGAGTGATCTTTGATGAAGGAATCAAGAGAACACGATGGGCCCCATCTGCAGAGAGACTACCTGACCAAGGCCACGGATCGGGTGGGAGAGCTCCATACCCAATTAATCTCATTGCAAGCAACATTGCTAAGCTCAGTTACTTTCTTCTCAGTTTAGCATTCTTTGTTTCACAAGTTATTGTGCTAAGGCCTAGATTGACAGGCCAGTTCTGCCTTGTGGCCTACTAATTATTACACTCTCCACGCAGGAGTCTGCTGTAACATATGTACCCTGCAGGTCAAGTACCGTTAGTGCTTCACTTCCAGTCTGCATTACTCGCCAAGAAACTTCTTTATTACTTTAGTTTGCCACCCTTTTTATAGAAGAACAAACTCCTGCAGAAGCTTGTTACCGCCCTTTCCTTAATCTCAGCCTAACTTTAGATTTCACTCACTTAAAGGAGAAGTTCCTTTTTCTTTGTGTGCACCCTCTCTAAAGGAAATCCTACCTTTACATCAAGGAAGATTTAAATCTTCATGTGCACCAACTAGGGCCCCATCAAGCACGCAGAAGATTGGACACTTCAATTTAAAAGGACATTGACATATCTAGGTAAGGAGCTCTTTTCCTTTCTCAGAGTTAAACCCAGCCAGCAGTACCTGAGAGCCCATACGTGAGTTAGTCTGGCAATTGATTTTCCCTTCAGATCACTATGGAAGAAACATCCTAGAACTGGGGCTACAATTTAAATTCTGAATTGCAACACATCTAAGAACTGATTGAAGTTGTACTGTGTTACAGCCCTTACTCAAGTCTTCTAAGAGTGTTAGCTGTTATTCCATGGACATACTTTCTTGTCATTTTACTGTGCTTGCATTTTGAACTTAATATAACCAAAATATCAGTTTAGTCTATTTTATGGTTGCAGCCAGAGGGTTCTTCTAAAGGTCTAAGGTGGTGTCAGCAGGGGTTGGGCTTCCAAGTGGGTTCAGGAAAGACAGGGAACTCAAAAAATACTCAGCAGCCCTCAAGGGGGTAGTGCTTCACTAGCATAATTGGTTGTCTCATTTGTATACTGCATATGATGGAGGAACCCAATTATACATAAAGACAGCAAAATAAATGGAAGATGGGGTCTATGGGGGAGAGCAGAGTAAGAACAGGTCAGAGAAGGAGAAAGGGAAGGCATTTGGGGAGAGCAGAGTAAGAGGAAGGGGTAGGCTATGGAGGAGAGCAGAGTATGAGAAGGTTAGAGAGGAGAGAAAAGGAAGAGAAAAGAGACTATGGAGGAAAAAGAGCAAGAAGAAGAGGAGGGTATGGAGGAGCAAAGGGCAAGAAGAAGAGAAGGCTATGGAGGAGAGAAGGGAAAGAAGAAGAGGAGGCTATGGAGGAGAGAAGAGTAAGAAGAAGAGGAGGTTATGGAGGAGCGAACAGTAAGAAGAAGAGGAGGCTATGGAGGAGAGAAGGGTAAGAAAAAGAGGAGGTTATGGAGGAGCGAAGAGTAAGAAGAAGAGGAGGCTATGGAGGAGAGAAGGGTAAGAAGAAGAGGAGGCTATGGAGGAGAGAAGGGTAAGAAGAGGAGGCTATGGAGGAGAGAAGGGTAAGAAGAAGAGGAGACTATGGAAGAGAGAAGGGTAAGAAGAAGAGGAGGCTTTGGAGGAGAGAAGGGTAAGAAGAAGAGGAGGCTATGGAGGAGAGAAGGGTAAGAAGAAGAGGAGGCTATGGAGGAGAGAAGGGTAAGAAGAAGAGGAGGCTATGGAGGAGAGAAGGGTAAGAAGAAGAGGAGGCTATGGAAGAGAGAAGGGTAAGAAGAAGAGGAGGCTATGGAGGAGAGAAGTGTAAGAAGAAGAGGAGGCTATGAAGGAGAGAAGGGTAAGAAGAAGAGGAGGCTATAGAGGAGAGGAGGGAAGGGTAAGAAGAAGAGGAGGCTATGGAGGAGAGAAGAGTAAGAACAGGCTATAGAGGAGAGCAGAATAAGAGAAGGCTATAGAGGAGAGAAGGAGATAGTAAGACGGCTATGGAGGAGAGGAGAGTAAGAGCAGGCTATGGAGGGAAGTAAAGTAGGAGGAGATGGAGCTATGGAGGAGAGCACAGTAAGAGGAGGCTATGAGGTCCTGCTGTCAGAATATAATATCTCAGGGGGGACGATTTCTCCATCCACCTTGTATGTGTGGATGGGGGAATCAGTTTGTGTTTTTTTCGATCAGCCTGCTGCATAATCAAAGAAATCTATGGCCAGTCTCAGAATAGAGAATAGGGTAAGGCTATGTGGGAAAGAGGAGTAAAAAGAAACAGAGGGCTGTGGTGGGGAGCAGATTAAGAATAGGGGGAGTCTATGGAGGAAGTGACAGCAGGGGAGGCAAAGGAAGAGAAGATAGTAAGGAGAGAAGGGGAAGAGCAGAGGAGGGTCACACACACATCCATATACAGTTGCAAGAAAAAGTATGTGAACCCCTTGGGATTACGTGGAGTTTTGCATAAATTTGGCATAAAATGTGCTCTGAACGTCATCTAAGTCACAACAATAGAAGAACACAGTCTGCTGAACATAATACTACACAAACATTAGATGTTGCCATGGTTTAATTGCACATAACATGTAAACATTCACAGTGCAGGGAGGAAAAAGTATGTGAACCTTTGGATTTAATAACTGGTTGACCCTCCTTTGGCAGCAATAACCTCAACCAAACGTTTCCTGTAGTTGCAGATCAGACCTGCACAACGATCTGGAGTAATTTTGGACCACTCCTCTTCACAAAACTGTTTCAGTGTAGCAATATTCTTGGGATGTCTGGTGTGAATCGCTCTCTTAAGGTCATGCCACAGCATTTCATTCGGGTTGAGGTCAGGACTCTGACTGGGCCACTCCAGAAGGCGTATTCTGTGCTGTTGCAGCCATTGTTTTGTTGAATTACTTGTATGCTTTGGGTCATTGTCCTGTTGCATCACCCATCCTCTGTGGAGCTTCAGTTGGCGGACAGATGGTCGTACGTTTTCCTGCAAAATGTCTTGATAAACTCTGGAATTCATTTTCCCATCAATGACAACAATCCGTCCAGGCCCTGAGGCAGCAAAGCAGCCCCAAACCATGATGCTCAGTCCGCCATGTTTCACAGTGGGGATGAGGTTTTGATGTTGGTGTGCTGTGCCTTTTTTTCTCCACACATAGTGTTGTGTGTTCTTCCCAAACAACTCAATCTTGGTTTCATCTGTCCACAGTATATTTTGCCAGTAGTGCTGTGGAACATCCAGGTGCTCTTTTGCAAACTTCAAACGTGCTGCAATATTCTTTTTGGACAGCAATGGCTTCCTCCGTGGTGTCCTCCCATGTACTCCATTCTTGTTTAATGTTTTCCTTATTGTAGATGTGTCAACAAAAATGTTAGCATGTGCCAGAGATTTCTGTAGGTCTTTAGCTGACACTCTGGGATTCTTCTTTACCTCATGCAGCATTCTGCGCTGTGCTCTTGCAGTCATTTTTACAGGACGACCACGGCTAGGGAGAGTAGCAACAGTGCTAAACTTTCTCCATTTGTAGACAGTCTGTCTTACCGTGGACACATGAACATCAAGGCTTTTGGAAATACTTTTGTAACCCTTTCCAGCTTCATGCAAGTCAACAATTCTTGATGGTAGGTCTTCTGGGAGCTCTTTTCTGCGAGGCATGGTTCACATCAGACAGTGCTTCTTGAAACCAGTAAACCCAAAACAGGTGTGTGTTTTTTAAGGGCAGGACAGCTGTCAGCAACACATCCAATATCATCACACTGATTGGAGTCAAGGTTGGCTCACTCCTGGCTCCAATTAGCTCTGGGAGAAGTCATTAAGCTAGGGCCTCACATTCTTTTTCCTCCCTGCACTGTGAATGTTTACATGTTATGTGCAGTTAAACCATGGCAACATCTAATGTTTGTGTAGTATTATGTTCAGCAGACTGTGTTCTTCTATTGTTGTGACTTAGATGACGCTCAGAGCACATGTTATGCCCAATTCATGCAAAACTCCACGTAATCCCAAGGGGTTCGCATACTTTTTCTTGCAACTGTACTGTACAGTCACACATACTGTACATACATACATACACACACATACAGTACATATACACATAAGCATACATACACACATACTGTATACATACACATACAGTACATATACACACATACATGCACACACACCCATACACATACTGTATACATGCACACATCCATACATACACACACGTACACACATATTAAACAGGTGTGTTGTCAGTGCTTTCCCTATGCCTGCCAAGCGCTCCTTGATCCAATCCCTGACCTGTTATATAAACTGTAGAGACGGGAACTCTGCCGTAAGCGCACAGTGTGCACTATATACTGTATATATTCCTCTGTGGCAGACCCAGACTAAGCCTCCTATAGAAATGTACATCACATATATTTACTGTATATTCCTTGATCTTGGCAGATTTTGCCTGTTTGGTAATGTCACTTCATTCCCTGGGAGCCTGCTGACAATGGGGTGTTGCTGGATTGCCCTCATAGCAGCAAATATTTGTTTAACTTGTGAAAGCCATGTGCTTTTCTCTGTGGAATAAATTCTTCCCGTGTCTTCGCCACAGGGCCCGAGCGCAACTATTCATGCTGATTGTTTGCTGAACTCTTGTGTACGGATCTTCTTACCAAGCCGTGTGAGAATCTCATGCCACTTCGGTATATACTGTGTGTGTGTATATATATATATACAGTTGTGTTCAAAATAATAGCAGTGTGTTGAAAAAAGTGATTAAAGTTGAAAATCCTTCTAATAGCTTTTATTTCCATCCACACAAATGCATTGGGAACACGACACATTCTATTCCAAATCAAAACATGAAGAAAAATATATCAAATTTGTGTTGTTCCTCTAAAAAAACTGAAGAAAAGTGAATATTAGACGGTTCAAAAAAATCGCAGTGTTTGTATTCTTCTTTACAAACTCAAACATTCACTATATAAACTGAGAAATGTTTGAAGATTTTGCTTTCCTTTGAATGACTTCATGAATATTTGGTTGTAGTCGCACTGTTTCTGAGAACTGCTGTACATCTGTGTTGTATGGAGTCACCCAACTTCTGGCCCCTGTGATCAGGTATTCCAGCCCAGGATGATTGGACCACATTCCACAGTTCTTCTCTATTTCTTGATTTTGCCTCAGAAACGGCATTTTTGATGTCACCCCACAAGTTTTCTACTGGATTAAGATCCGGGGATTGGGCTGGCCACTCCATAACGTCCATCTTGTTGGTCTGGAACCAAGATGTTGCACGTTTACTGGTGTGTTTGGGGTCGTTGTCTTGTTGGAACACCCATTTCAAGGGCATTTCCTCTTCAGCATAAGGCAGCATGACCTCTTCAAGTATTCTGATGTATTCAAACTGATCCATGATCCCTGGTATGCGATAAATAGGCCCAACACCGTAGTATGAGAAACATCCCCATATCATGATGCTTGCACCACCATGCTTCACTGTCTTTACCGTGTACTGTGGCTTGAATTCAGTGTTTGGGGGTCGTCTGACAAACTGTCTCCGCCCACTAGACCCAAAAAGAACAATCTTACTTTCATCAGCCCACAAAATGTTGCGCCATTTCTCTTTAGGCCAGTCAATGTGCTCTTTGGCAAATTGTAACCTCTTCAGCACGTCTTTTTTCCAACAGTGGGACTTTGCGGGGGCTTCTTGCAGATAGCTTGGCTTCACATAGGCGTCTTCTAATTGTAACAGTCCTCACAGGGAACGTCACACCTTCTTTCATCTTCCTGGAGCTGATTGTTGGCTGAGTCCGCGCCATTTTGGCTATTCTTCTATCCATTCGAATGGTAGTTTTTCGCTTTCTTCCACGTCTTTCTGGTTTTGGTTGCCATTTTAAAGCATTTGCCATCATTTTAGCTGAGCAGCCGATCATTTTCTGCACTTCTTTATATGTTTTCCCCTCTCCAATCAACTTTTTAATCAAGGTACGCTGTTCTTCTGAACAATGTCTGGAACGACCCATTTTCCTCAGAATTTCAGAGAGAAATGCACTGTAACCAGCATGTACAACATTTGCTGCCTTCCTTCCTTAAATAAGGGCAAAAATTGCCACCTGTTTTTCAAAGAATGAATGACCTCACTAATAGAACTCCACACTGCTATCATTTTGAACACGCCCCTTTCAATGAGTGATTCAATGACACAGAATCAGCAGCATGCATGTCATGATACAGTGCTCAGCATACATGACCACACCCCTTTTGAAAAGTAAGATTTGAATCAATATCTCAATGAACACAAGAACAATTTCCAAAATTTTGACACAACTGAGTTATATAGATCATTTGTTTCGCTCATTACGTGAAAGTAAGGTTAATCATATAACTTGGATCTTCAGTTTTACTCAATTTGGTGCAAAAATGAATACACCCCACAACATAAACTCCTCCATATAATATTCTGTATGACTTCCATGATTTGTAAGGACAGCAGCAAGTCTTCTAGGCATGGAATGAACAAGTTGGTGACATATTGCAACATCGATCTTTTTCCATTCTTGAAGAATGACCTCTTTTAGAGCCTCAGTGGTGGATGGAGAGTGACGCTCAACTTGTTTCTTCATAGTTCCCCATAGGTGTTGGATTGGGTTCTGATCAGGAGACATACTTGGCCACTGAATCACTGTCACCCTGTTCTTCTTCAGAAATGCCACAGTGGCCTTAGATGTGTGTTTTGGATCATTGTCATGCTGGAAAAGTGCACGACGACCAAGGACACGGAGTGATGGCAGCATCTTCTCTTTCAATATAGAGCAGTACATATGTGAATTCATGATACCATCAATGAAGTGCAGCTCCCCAACATCACCAGCACTCATGCAGCTCCAAAGAAGGACACTACCACCACCATTTTTCACAGTTGGCACCATGCATTTTTCTTTGTACTCCTCACCTTTGCGAAGCTATACAGTTTTGAAGCCATCAGTTCCAAAAACATTTATCTTGGTCTCATCACTCCAGAGTACAGAGTACCAGTAGTCTTCGCACACGTTAAGACACTGACATTCACATTCATTGGATGCGATTTCAATTCCTAAATCGCACTGGTATGACCGGGCACTAAATGTCCAAACGCATATGTATTCATTCCCAGTCTCTAGTATAGATCACCGGTAGGCGGGACTGACGCCCAATAGGGTAACCACTGTGACAGCCAATCACAGTGCTCACATGATTAGGCAGTCCTTCCCCCCACGACCAACGTACAGGCCCCGTTAAAGGGCTGGGTGGGATGGGGTTAATATTTTTTTTTTCTTTTCAATTTTGCCCTGACATGCATGTTAAGCCCGGGTTCAGATATATGCGGTGCGGTATATCGCACCGCACTGCATTCCCGTGCAAATCACATGCGATTTGTGTGCGGTGCGATCAGAGTCATACATTTTGTATGGCTCTAATCGCACCGCACCAAAAACATGCAGGACCCTTTTTTTGGTCCGCACTAGAGTCAGATTGCATGGGTATTCACGCCCAGGGGCGGACTGACCATTTGGAAACTCGGGAGCTGCCCGAGGGCCCGGGATCAGTAGGGGGCCCCATGAGATGCCCCTGGTACCTTTTTCCTAAGCTTTTTTGAGTTTGGGCAAGGACACAGGGGCCCCATGATCCCCTATTGCTCGGGGGCCCCATGAGTTGTCGGTCCGCCCCTGTTCACACCTAACATCCGAATCTGCACATCGCACCGCATTTTGCAGACCAATTTCAGGGTGTTGTTAACATACACACCCGCAGCGGTTCGCATGAATGGGGTGCGATTCTGATGCGGTGTGGAATTCACACTGAAAACGCTGCAAATTCCACACCGCATCAGTATGAACCCGGGCTGATAGTTCACACTCCTCAACACACACGTTGAAAAGGCTCACGCCCGGCGTTCACTGTAACAGGAACAAAGCCCGGCTAATTCTATAGAACTTTCTAATGCGCTGTGTAAAGCTGCTAATCATCTTTCGGTGGCTGACGCCGTGTAATCCGCCGCCGAGAAAAAAAAAAGGTTATACAGGGAAAGCAGCATTGTGTAAAAACCTAAAACAGGAGGCGGGCCTGACAAACCCCCATCCCCCCCCGACTGTCAGAGAGATCATTGAAATGGAGCGGAATACAGATCACCGTTAGAAGGAACCCTGCGGGTCTGCGAGAGCAAAATAGAACTGAATCATGATACACAAAGCATGTGAAAAACATTCCTTGTCAACTGCTAACCACACAGATGACATACAGTCATGGCTGCTGTTGTGTGTGTGTATTTCTGTCCATCCAGTCCTGAGATTTACACAGCTCTGCCAACCAGCACAGCCCTGTCTGGCAGGAGTCCTGATTTTTCTGTGCTGCAGTTCAGTAACACTTACAGGTCTGGTCCCTCCCCCAGGCTGTGATTGGATAGTGAAAGGAGAAGAAGCAGGCTGATGAGCTCACCTTTCTGTCACCTGTCTCTCTACTCCTATCAGCATGCACGTTGTTAGCGTATGAGCAAAGCTGATCGGCTCCTTGTGCTGCTTCTAAGCTTTGCTGTACAGGAACTCAAAGAGGCTGATACCAAGTCAGCATGGAACATGGAGTTCCCCTTTAAGACATTTAGGCATTTGCTTTCTTCTCTACCGTCTTTTTTTGCAGTGGAAACACGGAGTTCCCTTTTAACACATTCATGCCTTTATTTTTTCCTCTATGTTTTTAGAGTGTAAATATGGAGTTCCCCTTTAAGACATTTAAACATTTTCGACGTTTTTTTTCTGGAGTGGAAACATGAAGTTCCCCTTTAAGATATTAAAGTATTTTATATTCACCTTTACTGTTTTGGAGTGGAAATGCGAAGTGCCCCTTTAAGACATTTAAGCATTTATCTTCTCACTGGTTTTTTTTGGATTGGAAATGTAGAGTTCCCCTTTAAGATATTTAAGGACTTTATTTTGCCTCTTTATTATGAAGTGGAAGCATGGAGTTCCCCTTTAAGAAATTTAAACGTGTATTTTTGCCTCTACTGATTTTTTGGAGTGGAAATACAGAATTCCCCTTTTAAGACATTTAGGCATTTATCTTCTCATTGTATTTTTTGGATTGGAAATGTAGAGTTCCCCTTTAAGACATTTAAGGATTTATTTTCTCCTCTACTTTATTTTAAAGTGCAAACATGGAGTTCCCCTTTAAGACATTTATGCCTTTATTTTCTCTTCTTTTTTTGAAGTTGAAATATGGAGTTCCCCTTTAAGACATTTAAACATCTTCCACTCTACTGTTTCTGTAGTGGAAACATGGAGTTCCCCTTTAAGACATGTATGCCTTTATTTTCTCTTCTTTTTTTGAAGTTGAAATATGGAGTTCCCTTTTAAGACATTTAAACATCTTCCACTCTACTGTTTCTGTAGCGGAAACATGGAGCTCCCCTTTAAGACATGTGCCTTTATTTTCTCTTCTTTTTTGTAGTGTAAATGTAGAGTTCCCCTTTAAGACATTTGGGGATTTATGAACCACCATGTGGTTCAGTGTTGCCGCAGTTTTAGAAAACGGTAGGGGACTTATTTCTCGCACATACAGCAGCCCCTTTAAATGAATGGGCTGCCACACCCCCGCAAATGCGCATGCACGAACCTACTTTAAGACATTTAAGTATCTATTTTCTTCTCTACTGTCTTTTAAAATGGAAACATGGAGTTCCCCTTTAAGACATTTAAAGTGTTCCTAAACCCAGGATCCTGCATTCACTATATCCGTTCTCCCCGGACCCTGCATTCACTATATCTGGTCTCCCCGGACCCCGCATTCACTATATCTGGTCTCCCCGGACCCCGCATTCACTATATCTGGTCTCCCCGGACCCTGCACTCACTATATCTGGTCTCCCCGGACCCTGCATTCACTATATCTGGTCTCCCCGGACCCCGCATTCACTATATCTGGTCTCCCCGGACCCCGCATTCACTATATCTGGTCTCCCCGGACCCTGCATTCACTATATCTGGTCTCCCTGGACCCTGCATTCACTATATCCGGTCTCCCCGGACCCCGCATTCACTATATCCGGTCTCCCCGGACCCTGCATTCACTATATCCGCTCTCCCCGGACCCTGCATTCACTATATCCGGTCTCCCCGGACCCTGCATTCACTATATCTGGTCTCCCACAGTACACACAACATGGAAATGCAATTATTTTAGTAAATATAAACTGCTAAATACCTTTTCTCATCAGCAGTATATAGCAGTCTTGCAACTTCTATCAGTGTCCAGCAGAGCACTAGTTAAAGCTTGTAGGAGGAGTTTTCTTTCTGCTCTAGGAGGATGCAGAACCCCTGAACTCTGTCTGGACAGTGCTGATTGGCCCTGTGCTGATCACATGCAAAAAAAACCTCTCTAGCAATTCACACCAAATTGAGCATGTACAGAAGGGCTACGGGTTCAGTCTGCCTTATCAGGTAGACATTTGAACAAGAGGAGGAGCAGGGAAGACAGGATCAAATAGCTTTTTTACACAATGCGGAGGATTAACCCCTTAAGTTCCACAGTGAATATAACAAGCGTGCTTTAGATTGTAAGCTCCCAGGATCAGGGCCCTCCTATCCCTCTTGTATTGAACTGTATTGTTGCTGTATTGTCTCCTGTTATATTGTAAAGCGCTGAGCAAACTGTTGGCGATATATAAATCCTGTATAATAATAATATATAAATCCTGTATAATAATAATAATATATAAATCCTGTATAATAATAATATATAAATCCTGTATAATAATATTAATAATAATAATATATGAATCCTGTATAATAATAATATATAAATCCTGTATAATAATAATATATAAATCCTGTATAATAATAGATATAAATCCTGTATAATAATAATAATATATAAATCCTGTATAATAATAATAATAATAATAATATATGAATCCTGTATAATAATAATATATAAATCCTGTATAATAATAATATATAAATCCTGTATAATAATAATATATAAATCCTGTATAATAATAGATATAAATCCTGTATAATAATAATAATATATAAATCCTGTATAATAATATTAATAATAATAATATATGAATCCTGTATAATAATAATATATAAATCCTGTATAATAATAATATATAAATCCTGTATAATAATAGATATAAATCCTGTATAATAATAATAATAATATATAAATCCTGTATAATAATAATAATATATAAATCCTGTATAATAATAATAATATATATAAATCCTGTATAATAATAATAATATATAAATCCTGTATAATAATAATATATAAATCCTGTATAATAATAATATAGAAATCCTGTATAATAATAATAATAATATAGAAATCCTGTATAATAATAATAATATACAGACTGATTGTACTGTTGTGGGTTTAGTAACACTGTAAGCATTTATTTTCTCCTTTACAGTCTCTTTCCAGTGGAAACACGGAGTTCCCCTTTAAGACCAAATTTGCCGCTTGGCTTCAGCGATTCCACTACACGTGGGTATTAATTCGGGCGTCCGCGCTGTCACAGGAGGGGAGCCGCTTTAACCACACATTCCGTTGCCTAGTGAAACAATTGTAATTGAGCGATCAGGCAGCTGGATGAATTACCCCGGCGCTGTAATTGCCCCCCTCTTCTCGTCAGCAGCGTTCCCTGACGTCACCTGTCACTTCTCAGCCGTTTATATAATCCTCTAATACATTAATCCCGCGACAAGCTGTCAATGTGTCCTGCTCCCTCAAGGTCCTTTGTTTTCCAGCCGCTCGCCGTACTCTGCATTATTAATCAGCCTTGTGAATCGTTAATTCCTCTCCCTGCCGGGTGACACCATACATCAGCGCCATTGTAAATACCTGAACAGAACCTCTACGATCCCAACGCCCTCCTCAGATCCTGTTCAGCGCTTTAATCCTCCTTCTGTCCGACGCCGAGATCAGGTTCCCGCTTATAGTCGCAGGTCTGTGGTGAGCGCGTATCCTGATTACTATATTATTCCAGAACAATAAACATGAAAGCAGATCCATCCTGAAATGTTCTCAGAAATCTTGATGGACGGTCTTGCCGGGGTGGAGGAAGACTCTTCCCTGGAGAACATGCTGCTCCGGGCTCCCTTCAGTGCCAGTCATCTGTACAAACATGTTTATTATTTTTATTATTATTTTATTTTTATTATTGTTATTTTATTTTTTTATTATTATTATTTTATATTTTTTATTATTATTATTTTTATTACTATTATTATTATTTTATTTTTATTATTGTTATTTTATTTTATTTTTTGTATTATTCTTATTTTATTTTTATTGTTATTATTATTGTTATTATTTTATTTTTTATTATTATTATTTTATTTTCATTTTTTTTATTATTATTGTTATTATTTTATTTTATACTTTTATATCAGTGGTCTCCAAACTGCGGCCCTTTGTTTGTCTTTATCTGGCTCTTGGGGCGCTATTCCTCCCATTGACAACAATGATGGAGCATAACGTCTTCCTCTGACACCAGCAATGGGGCACTATTCTCCACTGAACCCAATGACAGCACTATTCTTTTCACTGCCACCAACAATGAGGCTCAATTCCTCTCACTGACACCAACAATGGGGCGCTATTCCCACCCACTGACACCAACAACAAGGCACTATTCTTTTCACTGCCACAAACAATGAGGCTCAATTCCTCCCACTGACACCAACGACAAGGCACTATTCTTTTCACTGCCACCAACGATGAGGCTCAATTCCTCCCACTGACACCAACGACAAGGCACTATTCTTTTCACTGCCACCAACGATGAGGCTCAATTCCTCTGCCACCAACTATGGGGCTCAATTTCTCCCACTGACACCAATGATGGGGCCCTATTCCTCCCACTGACACCAACAATGGAGCACTATTCCTCCCACTGACACCAACAATGGGGCACTATTCCTCCCACTGACACCAACAATGGGGCACTATTCCTCCCACTGACAACAACGATGGGGCACTATTCCTCCCACTGATACCAATGATGGAGCACTATTTTTCCCACTGAAACCAACAAAGGGACATTGTTCTTTTCACTGCCACCAACGATGGGACTCAATTTCTCCCACTGACACCAACAATGGAGCACTATTCCTCCCACTGACACCAAGGATAGGGCTCAACGCCTTGCACTGATACCAACAATGAGGCACTATTGTTTTCACTGCCTACCAACAATGGTGCTCAACTCCTCCCACTGACACCAACAATGGGGCACTATTCACTACTACCAACAATGGGGCTCAATTTCTTCCACTGACACCAACAATCAATAAGGCACTATTCCTCCCACTGACACCAACAATGGGGCTCAACTCCTCCCACTGACACCAACAATAGGGCACTATCCTTTTCACTACCACCAACGATGGGGCTCAATTTCTCCCACTGACACCAATGATTGGACACAATTTCTCCCACTGACACCAATGATGGGGCACTATTCCTGCCACTGCCACCAATGATGGGGCACTATTCTTCCCACTGACACCACTAATGGGGCACAATTTCTCCCACTGACATCAAGAATGGGTCATTATTCCTTCTACTGACACCAACAACTGGGCACAATTTCTCCAAGTGACACCAAAGATGGAGCACTATTCCTACTACTGATATCAATGATGGTGAACATTGTCTCCAACTGACACCAACAATGGGGCAAAATTTCTTCCATTGACACCAATGATGGGCAGAATTCCTCTCACTGACACCAATGATGGGGCAGAATTCCTCCCACTGACACCAACAATGGGGCAGAATTCCTCCCACTGACACCAAAAATGGGGCAGAATTCCTCCCACTGACACCAACAATGGGGCAGAATTCCTTCTACTGACACCAATGATGGGGCAGAATTCCTTCTACTGACACCAATAGTGCAGCAGAATTCCTCCCAGAATTCCTCCCACTGACACCAATGATGGGGCACTATTCCACCTCCCACTGATACCAATGATGGGGCACTATTCCTCCCACTGATACCAATGATGGGGCACTATTCCTTCCACTGATACCAGTGATGGGATACTATTCCTCCCACTGACACCAATGATGGGGCACTATTCCTCCACTAATACCAATGATGGGACACTATTCCACCTCCCACTGACACCAATGATGGAGCACTATTCCTACTACTGATAACAATGATGGAGAACAGTGGCTCCCCCTGACACCAACAATGGGGCAAAATTTCTTCCATTGACACCAATGATGGGGCAGAATTCCTCCCACTGACACCAACAATGGGGCAGAATTCCTCCCACTGACACCAACAATGGGGCACTATTCCACCTCCCACTGACACCAATGATGGGGCACTATTCCACCTACCACTAACCACAGACACTATGGTGCTGTCATCCTTCCAATCCTCTAATGACTATTCCAGGGATACTGGATACTCCTGTTTGTGATACTCCTGTTGACAGAAAGCTGGCTCTGTATCAAAAACGCCCTTGGGAGCAGCATTGCATGACCGCGCAATTGTCAGCTAAAGTAACGCAGCGCCGTATTGCAAAAAATGTCCTGGTCAGGAAGGGGGGTAAATCCTCTGAAGGGCAAGTAAAAGAGAGGAAAAATTGAACTGGGATGCATACAAAAAAAACATAAAAAACGCTTCAGAATGCATCGAAAACACGCATGCAGAAACGCATCCGGAATGCATCTGAGCTGCATTTCTATAGAGTGAACCGGCCCCTAAAGGAATGATCGATCGCAGGAAGGATCGGATGATGCCATTTTCGGCATTCCCACCCTTGAACGCTGTACTGAATGTTTTTTTTTAGATGCGACACGTCTGCGAATGCGGTTGCACAATACATTCTGGTTGCGGTGGTGAGTGGCAGTTGTTGGGCATCATAGGGTCAATCTGTGGCATTTGCCGCCCACGGAGCCAAGGTCTGACATGGGTAATAATGAAATATTTGGTGTGTGAGGAATGCAGATCGGGAACGCCAAACGAGAAACAATCGCAGATGATTTTGCTGCCTCTTTGTTGTATTTTACTTCAAATATACCTTTCCTCCCGCCCACTCACACCTCCACAGCCGTCATATGAGTCAGCGGGAGAGGGTCAGGTGACTGATTCTCCGGAGGTAAGACGCTCCATTGTGGAGAGGAGTGCGCTGGACAAATTATTTAAAGGGGACTTAGCCATTCATTCAAATACTAGAGTCAGAATGGTGTCATGAATAATATCGCCATGTTAAAGTGTTACTAAACCCCGGACCCTGCATTCACCATATCTGGTCTCCCCGGACCCTGCATTCACCATATCCGCTCTCCCCGGACCCTGCATTCACCATATCTGGTCTCCCCGGACCCTGCATTCACCATATCTGGTCTCCCCGGACCCTGCATTCACCATATCTGGTCTCCCCGGACCCTGCATTCACCATATCCGCTCTCCCCGGACCCTGCATTCACTATATCTGGTCTCCCCGGACCCTGCATTCACCATATCTGGTCTCCCCGGACCCTGCATTCACCATATCCGCTCTCCCCAGACCCTGCATTCACTATATCTGGTATCCCCGGTCCCTGCATTCACCATATCCGGTCTCCCCGGACCCTGCATTCACTATATCTGGTCTCCCTGGTCCCTGCATTCACCATATCTGGTCTCCCCAGTCCCTGCACTCACTATATCCGGTCTCCCCGGACCCTGCATTCCCTATATCTGGTCTCCCCGGACCCTGCATTCACTATATCTGGTCTCCCCGGACCCTGCATTCACCATATCTGGTCTCCGCGGACCCTGCATTCACTATATCTGGTCTCCCCGGACCCTGCATTCACTAGATCCGCTCTCCTCGGACCCTGCATTCACTATATCCGGTCACCCAGGACCCTGCATTCACTATATCCGGTCTCCCCGGACCCTGCATTCACTATATCCGCTCTCCTTGGACCTTGCATTCACTATATCCGCTCTCCCCGGACCCTACATTCACTATATCCGGTCTCCCCGGACCCTGCATTCACTATATCCGCTCTCCTCGGACCTTGCATTCACTATATCCGCTCTCCTCGGACCTTGCATTCCCTATATCCGGTCTCCCCGGCCCTGCATTCACTATATCCGGTCTCCCCGGACCCCGCATTCACTATATCCGGTCTCCCTGGACCCTGCATTCACTATATCCGCTCTCCTCGGACCTTGCATTCCCTATATCCGGTCTCCCCGGACCCTGCATTCACTATATCCGGTCTCCCCGGACCCTGCATTCACTATATCTGGTCTCCCCGGACTCTGCATTCACTATATCTTGTCTCCCCGGACCCTGCATTCACTATATCCGGTCTCCCCGGACCCTGCATTCACTATATCCGCTCTCCCCGGACCCTGCATTCACTATATCCGGTCTCCCCGGACCCTGCATTCACTATATCTGGTATCCCCGGACTCTGCATTCACTATATCTGGTCTCCCCGGACCCTGCATTCACTATATCCGCTCTCCCCGGACCCTGCATTCACTATATCCGCTTTCCTCGGACCCTGCATTCACTATATCCGCTTTCCTCGGACCCTGCATTCACTATATCCGATCTCCCCGGACCCCGCATTCACTATATCCGCTCTCCCCGGACCCTGCATTCACTATATCCGCTTTCCTCGGACCCTGCATTCACTATATCCGATCTCCCCGGACCCTGCATTCTGCTTTGACTGTCCTATGAGGCTACAATACCCCTGACCCTGACGCTGATTGGCCTTGTGCTGATCACATGCACCCTTCCAAAGACAAATAAAACTCTCTAGCAACACACTCTAAACCAAGCATTTAAAATGCAAAACACATCAAAATCACGGCAAAAACAAAATACATGCTTTTCTGCAGCATTTCCATTGAAGTCTACAGAACCAAAAACGCAACCTTTTGCGTTAAAAAAGTCCCCCTTTCCAAAAAACGCACCGCGTGAAAACAATGAGATGTGAACCTGTCCCATAGGAAATCATGTTAAATGGTCTGTACTGCGTTTCTGCAAAACGCAATACATGCTTTCCTGCACTGTTCCCATTGAAGTCTATAGAACCAGAAACGCAACGTTTTGCATTCAAAAAAGTCCCTTTCCAAAAAACGCACCGGGTGAAAACGCGGAGATGTGAACGTGTCCCATAGGAAATCATGGTAAATGGATTGTAGTGCGTTTCTGCAAAATGCTGTGGAAAGCACTTAGGTGTGAACCTGGGGTAACATGGGAAATGATCGCTGCAGAAGATCAGCAGCTCTGAAATGCAACGAAGGATGAAAACAGTGTTATATGGGAAAAATATCGATTGTTTATAATATGATGCTTTGCTAAATGGTTTAGAGTTAGGATTTATATCTACAGGGTGAAAGAACCTAAGTAGTGACTTCATAGTGACCACTCCAGCATCACATTTCCCATAGTGATCACTCCATCATCACATTTCCCATAGTGACCACTCCAGCATCACTTTTATCCCATAGTGATCACTCCAGCATTATTTTTATTCCATAGTGACCACTCCAGCATCATTTTTATCCCATAGTGATCACTCCAGCATCATTTGTATCCCATAGTGACCATTTTAGAAATATTTATATTCCAGTAATGGCCACTTCAGCATAGGTTTTTCCTATATTGACCACTCCAGCATCACTTTTCCCATAGTGATTACTCCAGCATCATTTTTATCCCATAGTGACCACTCCAGCATCATTTTTATCCCATAGTGACCACTCCAGCATCATGTTTCCCATAGTGACCACTCCAGCATCATTTTTATCCCATAGTGACCACTCCAGCATCATTTTTATCCCATAGTGACCACTCCAGCATAATTATTATCCCATAGTGACCACTTCAGCATCATTTATATTCCAGTAATGGCCACTTCAGCATACGTTTTTCCTATATTGACCACTCCAGCATCACTTTTCCCATAGTGATACTCCAGCATCATTTCTATTCCACAGTGATCACTCCAGCATCATTTTTATCCGATAGTGCCCACTCCAGCATCATGTTTCCCATAGTGCCCACTCCAGCATAGTTTTTCCCATAGTGACCACTCCAGCATCATTTTTATCCCATAGTGATCACTCCAGCATCATTTTTATCCCATAGTGACCACTCCAGCATCATTTTTATCCCATAGTGACCACCCCAGCATAATGTTTCCGATAGTGACCACTCCAGCATCATTTATTATCCCATAGTGACCACCCCAGCATCATTTGTATCTGATTGTGACCACCCTAGCATAAATGTATCCCCTAGTGACCACTCCAGCATCATTTTTATCCCTTAGTGACCGCTCCAGGATATGTTTTCCCATAGTGACCACTCCTCCAGCATCATTTTTATCCCATAGTGATCACTCCAGCATAATTTTCCCCTATAGCGACCATTCCAGCATCATTTTTTATTTACAATGACCACCCAGCATCATTTCTATATTATAATGGCCACTTCAGCATTATTATTATTATTATTATACAGGATTTATGGCGCCAACAGTTTGCTCAGCGCTTTACAATATAACGGGAGACGATACAGCAACAATACAGTTCAATACAAGAGGGTTAGGAGGGCCCTACTCCTCGGAGTTTACAATCTAGGTAATAACTGGGGATGGACTGGTAGGAGGAGTAGAAGATTCCATTAATAGCTGAGGGCAGGATAGGCTTCCCTGAAGAGAGAGGTTTTCAGAGATCACCTAAAAGTGAGCAGAGCAGGTGATAGTCTGATAAATTGTTGTAGAGAATTCCAGAGGATGGGGGAAGTTCTGCAGAAGTCCTGTAATGACCACCCTAGCATAAATGTATCCCATAGTGACCTCTTCAGCATCATTTTTATCCCATGGTGATCACTCCAGCATCATTTATATTCCAGTAATGGCCACTTCAGCATACGTTTTTCCTATAATAACCACTCCAACATCATTTTATCTCATAGCACCATTCCAGCTTCATTTTTATCCCATAATGACCACTCCAACATCATTTGTATCTAATTGTGACCACCCTAGCATAATTGTATCCCCTAGTGACCACCTCCAGCATCATTTCTATCCCTTATAATCCACTCCAGTCTCATTTTTATCCAAAAGTGACCACACCAGCATCATTTTCATCTCCTAGTGACCACCTCCAGCATCATTTGTATCTCCTAGTGACCACCTCCAGCATCATTTGTATCTCCTAGTGACCACACCAGCATCATTTTCATCTCCTAGTGACCACCTCCAGCATCATTTGTATCTCCTAGTGACCACCTCCAGCATCATTTGTATCTTCTAGTGACCACCTCCAGCATCATTTGTATCTCCTAGTGACCACCTCCAGCATCTCTTTCATCCTATGGTGACCACTTTGACATTGTTATTTTCCCATATGGACCACTTCAACATGATAATTTTCTTCATAGTGACTACCTCAGCTGCATTTTTTCTCATAGTGATCATGCTGGCTTCAAGGCCCATTCACTCTTGTTCCACGAAAACATGCGTTGCCACAATGCATAGCAACACACCCGCTCTGTGTGCAGTGCCGTGTTTATTGTAAATAGCATCCCAGCGCACAGTACAGTAGAGGGCAATGCATGATGCACCACAACACTCAGTAGCAGAGTCGCATAACAAAAATAAATAATGCCACGTGGGTGTTTTCCATCGATTGAAAGTCCGTTCAAAATAAACAACCTGCCTTAACAAGTGCTTAACCCCTTCACGGTAAAACCAATGTTAATGCCTAAGCACAATTTTGCAACTTTGACCTGTGTTAGTAAAACCGTACATATCATGTATGACCTCCTACTCTCTAGCTTCCTTGTCTCCTCCTCCCATGCTCGTCTCCAGGACTTCTTCAGAGCTTCCCCATCCTCTGGAACTCTCTACCCCAATTTATCAGACTATCGCCTACTCTGCTCACTTTTAGGCGATCTCTGAAAACCGATCTCTTCAGGGAAGCCTATCCTGCCCTCAGCTAATAATGGAATCTTCTACTCCTCCTACCAGTCCATCCCCCACAGTTACTACCTTTTGTACCACTAGCCCCTCCCTCCTAGATTGTAAGCTCCCAGGATCAGGGCCCTCCTAACCCTCTTGTATTGAACTGCATTGTTGCTGTATTGTCTCCCTTTATATTGTAAAGTGCTGAGCAAACTGTCAACGCTATATAAATCCTGTATAATAATAATAATAAAAAATATATTATATATAAATCCTGTATAATAATAATAAATATATTATACATAAATCCTGTATAATAATAATAATAATAAATATATTATATATAAATCCTGTATAATAATAATAATAAAAAATATATTCTATATAAATCCTGTATAATAATAATAATAATAATATTATATATAAATCCTGTAAAAAAATAATAATAATAATAATAATAAATATATTATATATAAATCCTGTATAATAATAATAAATATATTATATATAAATACTGTATAATAATAATAATAATAGTAATAAAAAATATATTCTATATAAATCCTGTATAATAATAATAATAAAAAAATATATATTCTATATAAATCCTGTATAATAATAATAATAATAATAAATAAATAATAATATTCTATATAAATCCTGTAAAATAATAATAATAATAATAATAAATATATTATATATAAATCCTGTATAATAATAATAAATATATTATATATAAATCCTGTATAATAATAATAATAATAATAAATATATTATATATAAATCCTGTATAATAATAATAATAATAAATATATTCTATATAAATCCTGTATAATAATAATAATAATAATAAAAAATATATATTATATATAAATCCTGTATAATAATAATAATAATAATATTATATATAAATCCTGTAAAATAATAATAATAATAATATTATATATAAATCCTGTATAATAATAATAATAATAATAATAAATATATTATATATAAATCCTGTATAATAATAATAATAATAAATATATTCTATATAAATTCTTTATAATAATAATAATAAAAAATATATATTATATATAAATCCTGTATAATAATAATAATAATATTATATATAAATCCTGTAAAATAATAATAATAATAATAATAATATTATATATAAATCCTGTAAAATAATAATAATAATAATCATCACAACTACTTTGTGCATCCAGGTGGATTATACCACATTTTTTTTTTTCAGGACAAATTGGTATTTCATTTGGTGGTAAGTGAATATCTTCTGATTTTTTTTCTATTATCAAAGGAAAACTTGCTCAAAATAGTAAAAAGTAGTATTTTTTTAATTCTTGCTACTACCATAACCTACCAGCAAAAAACAACCCAAAATAAATGATCCCGCTCCTGATGATCGCAGAGATACCATGTATGTGTGTTAGTTGTTGTTTATACCCGTAGTACAGCCCAGAAACAATAGGGCGCATTTTGCGGGTTTTTTAATCATTATTTATTTTTTTATCCTACCTAAAACAGAGCAGTGTGCCCGAGCTGATAGAGTGGAGGACTGTTATTAAACAAAGCAGTTGTCCTCGCCGTCAGACATGCTCAGTAATGACTGGGTGCCGGTGGGGAATCACTGGCCTGAACATGGTGATTGACGACCGCGAATGGCATGTGCCCTCTACCCGGAAATACAAAATCACGTTGGATCTACTTCGGGGGACACTCCCATTTTCCTTCTTGTAGCCTCCCTTGCGGTCTGATTATGTCCATATTTCTGTGCTCAAAGCGGTACATTTTTTTGCATGGAAATATGTATTTTTTTTTATTGTAGGCCTGTAATTTTTAGGAATAACTCACTGAAATCTGTCTGAACAAGAGTCTAGTAAACATCCCGGGGATGATAAAACTTGAAACACGAAATCATGAATTATAATTTAATAAATAATCCTAAAAAAATAATAATATAATAATAATAAATTTAATTCAATAATATAATCAAACCAAAAACACTGAAATGTGAAATAGAGCGCCAAGTTGACACATCACTGAGCAAAGTCGCAGAATCGTTTCAGTGTCTGATGAGGAATTTCCCCCACAAATCATTATCACTCAATTCTGCAAGTGGTTCTGATTTACTATCGCTGTTCTCTAGCCGGTCTAAAACCGCTTTTGACCTAAAGGGACGCTTTTTGGACGCCATGGACGTTTCTCAGTTTCCAGGCAGATAGAACAGTAAAAATGCAGGCAGGGCGCCGGACAAAACACTCGGGACAAAATGTATGTGAAATGGTTTGATACAGGAATGTTATACTATGTGATTTTAGTGAATTTAGTGAATGTCACTTTTACAATTTTCAAATTTCCCGCCAGTTCCATCCCCCGTACATCCCGACGTCGCAGGGAACGGAACCCAGAAGACCGATGCCGGCATCCGCCGGAGGACATTACAGGGGACACTGCAGGGGGGACATCGCGGGAGCGCAGGACAAGGTAAGTGCAGAAGAGATCCCGGAGCAACACTGCAGTGTATTCCCGAGTGTAGCTCGGGGGGGTTACCGCTTGTGGTGCTGAAACTTTACCCCGAGCTACACTCGGGAATACCGCCAGGGGGGTTAATAAAGGACTTGTCAAAGACTGTCACGCGATGACGCACTTCCGGCACGGACGCCATCTTACTACACCCAGCAAGTATACCCATGCAAATACACCCAGAACATGAGGTTCTAAATGCTTGTTGAGGAAAGATAATACTGTGAGTGCAACATTTGGAATACTTTGCTCATTTTGAATGCAATAAAAGGTAATACACTATGGGAAGCTCGACCTATGTTTTTTACTGAGATATTGGCTTACACTCTACCCGTATACCTGGAGAGGATATCGCCACCAATACGCACATCTCTGAGAGGGAGATCATTGCAGGGAGAGGTACGCAGTGACAGAGGAATCATAAACGTGGAGGATCCAGTTTTGTGATCTTAAAGTGTTTTGACCCCTGCGGGTTGAAGCACGGAGGTGAGCGGCTAATTCAGCTACATACGGATATCCGTCTGTGGTTACCCACATTCACCATCCACGGGGACGAGTGTCTCTTTTTTTGGATTGCGTGGTGTTATTAGCACCAGTTTGGACTTTTTTCACATATATCTTGTTTTGTGTCATGCGTTTATGTTGCATGTTCATTGTCATATAAAGTCACACAGATATTTCCACTTTTGCATTTATTCATTCATTTTTTTGTTCATTTGATATATACAGAGAGTAATAGAAATCCAACAGACCCAACAGTCATGACATGCATGCTGCTGATTCTGTGTAATTGAATCATTGAAAGGGGCGTGTTCAAAATAATAGCAGTGTGGAGTTCTATTAGTGAGGTCATTCATTCTTTGAAAAACAGGTGGCAATTATTGCCCTTATTTAAGGAAGGAAGGCAGCAAATGTTGTACATGCTGGTTACAGTGCATTTCTCTCTGAAATTCTGAGGAAAATGGGTCGTTCCAGACATTGTTCAGAAGAACAGCATACCTTGATTAAAAAGTTGATTGGAGAGGTGAAAACATACAGTTGCAAGAAAAAGTATGTGAACCCCTTAGGATTATGTGGAGTTTTGCATGAATTGGGCATAAAATGTGCTCTGAACGTCATCTATGTCACAACAATAGAAGAACACAGCCTGCTGAACATAATACTACACAAACATTAGATGTTGCCATGGTTTAATTGCACATAACATGTAAACATTCACAGTGCAGGGAGGAAAAAGTATGTGAGGCCCTAGCTTAATGGCTTCTCCCAGAGCTAATTGGAGCCAGGAGTGAGCCAACCTTGACTCCAATCAGTGTGATGATATTGGATGTGTTGCTGACAGCTGTCCTGCCCTTAAAAAACACACACCTGTTTTGGGTTTACTGGTTTCAAGAAGCACTGTCTGATGTGAACCATGCCTCGCAGAAAAGAGCTCTCAGAAGACCTACAATCAAGAATTGCTGACTTGCATGAAGCTGAAAAGAGTTACAAAAGTATCTCCAAAAGCCTTGATGTTCATGTGTCCACGGTAAGACAGACTGTCTACAAATGGAGAAAGTTTAGCACTGTTGCTACTCTCCCTAGGCGTGGTCGTCCTGTAAAAATGACTGCAAGAGCACAGCGCAGAATGCTGCATGAGGTAAAGAAGAATCCCAGAGTGTCAGCTAAAGACCTACAGAAATCTCTGGCACATGCTAACATTTTTGTTGACACATCTACAATAAGGAAAACATTAAACAAGAATGGAGTACATGGGAGGACACCACGGAGGAAGCCATTGCTGTCCAAAAAGAATATTGCAGCACGTTTGAAGTTTGCAAAAGAGTACCTGGATGTTCCACAGCACTACTGGCAAAATATACTGTGGACAGATGAAACCAAGATTGAGTTGTTTGGGAAGAACACACAACACTATGTGTGGAGAAAAAAAGGCACAGCACACCAACATCAAAACCTCATCCCCACTGTGAAACATGGTGGAGGGAGCATCATGGTTTGGGGCTGCTTTGCTGCCTCAGGGCCTGGACGGATTGTTGTCATTGATGGGAAAATGAATTCCAGAGTTTATCAAGACATTTTGCAGGAAAACGTACGACCATCCGTCCGCCAACTGAAGCTCCACAGAGGATGGGTGATGCAACAGGACAATGACCCAAAGCAGACAAGTCATTCAACAAAACAATGGCTGCAACAGCACAGAATACGCCTTCTGGAGTGGCCCAGTCAGAGTCCTGACCTCAACCCGATTGAAATGCTGTGGCATGACCTTAAGAGAGCGATTCACACCAGACATCCCAAGAATATTGCTACACTGAAACAGTTTTGTGAAGAGGAGTGGTCCAAAATGACTCCAGATCGTTGTGCAGGTCTGATCTGCAACTACAGGAAATGTTTGGTTGAGGTTATTGCTGCCAAAGGAGGGTCAACCAGTTATTAAGTCCAAAGGTTCACATACTTTTTCCTCCCTGCACTGTGAATGTTTACATGTTATGTGCAATTAAACCATGGCAACATCTAATGTTTGTGTAGTATTATGTTCAGCAGACTGTGTTCTTCTATTGTTCTGACTTAGATGACGTTCAGAGCACATTTTATGCCCAATTCATGCAAAACTCCACGTAATCCCAAGGGGGTCACATACTTTTTCTTGAAACTGTATAAAGAAGTGCAGAAAATGATCGGCTGTTCAGCTAAAATGATCACAAATGCTTTAAAATGGCAACCAAAACCTGAAAGACGTGGAAGAAAGCAAAAAACTACCATTCGAATGGATAGAATAGCCAAAATGGCGCGGACTCAGCCAACAATCAGCTCCAGGAAGATGAAAGGTGTGACGTTCCCTGTGAGGACTGTTACAATTAGAAGACCCCTATGTGAAGCCAAGCTATCTGCAAGAAGTCCCCGCAAAGTCCCACTGTTGGAAAAGAGACGTGTGCTGAAGAGGTTGCCAAAGAGCACATTGACTGGCCTAAAGAGAAATGGCGCAACATTTTGTGGACTGATGAAAGTAAGATTGTTCTTTTTGGGTCTAGTGGGCGGAAACAGTTTGTCAGACGACCCCCAAACACTGAATTCAAGCCACAGGACACTGTGAAGACCGTGAAGCATGGTGGTGCAAGCATCATGATATGGGGATGTTTCTCATACTACGGTGTTGGGCCTATTTATCGCATACCAGGGATCATGGATCAGTTTGAATACATCAGAATACTTGAAGAGGTCATGCTGCCTTATGCTGAAGAGGAAATGCCCTTGAAATGGGTGTTCCAACAAGACAACGACCCCAAACACACCAGTAAACGTGCAACATCTTGGTTCCAGACCAACAAGATGGACGTTATGGAGTGGCCAGCCCAATCCCCAGATCTTAATCCAATAGAAAACTTGTGGGGTGACATCAAAAATGCCGTTTCTGAGGCAAAACCGAGAAATAGAGAAGAACTGTGGAATGTGGTCCAATCATCCTGGGCTGGAATACCTGATCACAGGGGCCAGAAGTTGGGGGACTCCATGCAACACAGATGTACAGCAGTTCTCAGAAACAGTGCGACTACAACCAAATATTCATGAAGTCATTCAAAGGAAAGCAAAATCTTCAAACATCTCTCAGTTTATATAGTGAATGTTTGAGGTTGTAAAGAAGAATACAAACACTGCGATTTTTTGAACTGTCTAATATTCACTTTTCTTCAATTTTTTTAGAGGAACAACACAAATTTGATGTATTTTTCTTCATGTTTTGATTTGGAATAGAATGTGTCGTGTTCCCAATGCATTTGTGTGGATGGAAATAAAAGCTATTAGAAGGATTTTCAGCTTTATTCACTTTTTTTCAGCACACTGCTATTATCTTGAAAACAACTGTATTTGATTTATATACTTTTTGTATGGAAACACTATTTAGTGTTTGGGGTGGATTCTTTTTTATGTAGTGTTTATGCACATTTGGTTTTGCAGAGATATTCACTTGCATGTTTATGCATTTTCCTTGATTTGAGTCCTAATTTTTGGACAAATCACTTATAAGTCCCAGTTTGGACTAGTTCATTTTTCAAATTTACTATCCACCATCACTTTAGATCCCACTTAGGATCTATTCACTTCTGTACCATACTTGTTTTAAGTATTGGCTCACATATTTCTGTTATTACCATCAATGTGGTGGTTTATCAATTACTTCGACCACTTCTGGATCCGTTGAGGATCAGGCCACGGTCAGGCATTTGAAGATCCCATGAGGATCAGGTCACATTTATGTTATTTGCACTTTGTATCACTTTATATATTGTTTCTTATTTATTTATATTATGCATATATTAGTTTATGATATGTGATTTGTTGCTTTTGAGTAGCGCTACATCATTTTCATCCAAGCCTTACATCACCAAGTGCAATGCAAAGTGTCGGATGCCGTGGTGTAAAGCACGCCGCCACTGCACTCTAGAGCAGGGGAGGTGTTCTCTCGAGTGACCAATCACGCTTCTTTATCTGGCAATCCGATGGACGTGTCTGGGTTTGGCGGTTGCCAGGAGAACGGTACTTGTCTGACTGCATTGTGACAAGTGTAAAGTTTGGTGGAGGGGGGGTTATGGTGGGGTGTTGCTTTCAGGGGTTGGGCTTGGCCCCCTAGTTCCAGTGAATGGAACTCATAAGGCGTCAGCATACCAGGACATTTTGGACAATTTCATGCTCCCAACTTTGTGGGAAGAGTTTGGGGATGGCCCCTTCCTGTTCCAACATGACTGCCCACCAGTGCACAAAGCAAGGTCCATAAAGACATGGATGAGCCAGTTTGGGGTGGAGGAACTTGACTGTCCTGCACAGAGTCCTGACCTCAACCCCATAGAACACCTTTGGGATGAATTAGAGCGGAGACTGTGAGCCAGGCCTCCTCCCCCGACATCAGTGCCTGACCTCACAAATGTGCTTCTGGAAGAATGGTCCAACCTTCCCATAGACACCCTCCTAAACCTTGTGGACGGCCTTCCCAGAAGAGTTGAAGCTGTTATAGCTGACAAGGGGCGTGGCCAACTCAATATTGAACCCTACGGACTAAGACTGGGGGGCCATTACCGTTCATGTGCGGGGAAAGGGTGGGGCCAACTCAATATTGAACCCTACGGACTAAGACTGGGGGGCCATTAAAGTTCATGTGCGGGGAAAGGGTGGGGCCAACTCAATATTGAACCCTACGGACTAAGACTGGGGGGCCATTAAAGTGCATGTGCGGGGCCAACTCAATATTGAACCCTACGGACTAAGACTGGGGGGCCATTAAAATTCATGTGTGTGGAAAGGCCGGCCGACCAATACTTTTGGTAATATCGTGTATGTCTGTATAAGCCCGGGTTCACATTGATGCAGTGCAGAATTTGCACTGGTTTCTGTGCGATTTCCTCACCACATCATAATCACATCCTGTCCATTTGAACCACTGGAGGTGTGTATTTTAGGTTAGCGACACCCTGAAATCAGTTGCAAAATGTGTTGATATGCAGAATTGGATCGCATGCGTTGGATTCTGGTGCAGAAAAAAAAAGGGTCCTGCACTATTTTGGTGCGGGGCAAATAGAGCCATACAAAATGAATGGCTCAAATAGCACCGCACACAAATCGCATGTGATTTGCAGAGGAATGCGGTGCGGTTTCTGTGCGAATTACATGCGATGTGCTGCACTGCATCAGTGTGATCCCGGGCTAAAAGAAAGTCTCCAAGCTCTGGGCCTTGCAGTAATTCATAACATCCCCCGGCCCGGGGGGGGGGGGGCAGGTCTGATATGTATAGGAAAAGTTATGTAATAGTCTGCAGGGAGTGTGAGATATTCAATCCGTTCAGCTGTATACGTTCAGCAGTCGGGTTACCCCGCCGGACTGAGGCAAAGGAAGAATGTCTTCCCGCTGTGGGCGCTCTGCGGTATCGATGGCGTGGCCCATTACGGCAAGCGTGACAAAAATGTGAGGCCAGGTTCAGCTATTATCAATGATAGAAGTAAAGACTTTGCTGCGGGTTCCAGGCACGCTGCG
Organism: Staurois parvus; assembly: GCF_062004578.1. NCBI lineage: Eukaryota > Metazoa > Chordata > Amphibia > Anura > Ranidae > Staurois > Staurois parvus. The sequence goes on along the minus strand of NW_028318131.1, from coordinate 5,379 downwards.
GGTTCCAGGAATTTGGGCCGTTATATAACAGCGATACGATGATGCCGGAGATTTTTATTGTTTACGATTAAAAAGTAGCCGCCGTCTCTTACACGCAAGCAACATGCAGTCTTCTCATTAAAGTGGATCTTTTGGTAACTTCAAGTCTGCATGAATAAATTCATGACATCAGAGTCAAAGCGACAGTATCGTTTTGTCAGTCCGTTGCAGGCAGGAGGGAGCATTTCTCCAGTCTCCTCTCCCCCAGTGATCAGTCTATTGAAGGCAGGAAGGAGCATTTCCTAAGTCTCCTATCCTCTACTGACCAGTCTATTGCAGGCAGGAGGGAGCATTTCCTATGTCTCCTCTCTATTGACCAGTCTGTTGCAGGCAGGAGGGAGCATTTCTCCAGTCTCCGCTCCCCAGTAATCAGTCTACTGAAGGCAAGATGGAGCATTTCCTCAGTCTCCTCTAATGACCAGTCTGCTGCAGGCAGGAGGGAGCAATTCTTCAGTCTCTTCTCCCCCAGTGATCAGTCTACTGAAGGCAGGAGTGAGCATTTCCTAAGTCTCCTCTCCTCTATTAACCAGTCTGTTGCAGGCAGGAAGGAGCATTTCTCATCTCCTCTCCCCCAGTGATCAGTCTACTAAAGGCAGGAGGGAGCATTTCCTCAGTCTCCTCTCCCCCAATGTTCAGTCTTTTGCAGGGAGCATTTCCTCAGTCTCCTTTCCACAGTGACCAGTCTGCTGGAGGGAGGAGGAAGCATTTTCTCAGTCTCTCCCCCAGGTATCAACCTGTTGCAGGCCAGAGGAGGCATTGCCTCAGTCTCCTCTCCCCTATATTGCCAAACGTATTGGGCCAGCCCTCCAAATCATTGGATTCAGGCTGATACCCGGCCACATTCAGGGACTCACACTGCTTGGATTTAAAAATACATTCAATCATGTGTTAATGACTAGCGTTGCAATAACGTGTGTTTTTATATTTGCCTAAAATACAGATTTCTGTATTAATTTTTTGCAAAGTAGACATTAATCCGCTTCTGCCACCCCCCCCCCCCCCGTGTCATTCCCTCCATTGCCCCCCGATTGCCCAACGCATTAAATTCAAACTACTAACTCTGACATACAAAGCCATTCACAACGCTGCCCCAAACTACCTCACCGACCTGATACCCAAGTACCACCCTACCCGTACCCTTCGCTCCTCACAAGACCTCCTACTCTCTAGCTCCCTGGTCTCCACCTCCCACGCCCGACTGCAGGACTTCTCCAGGACTTCCCCCATCCTCTGGAACTCACTACCCCAATCCATCAGACTGTCACCTACCCTCCTCACCTTCAGGCGCACCCTGAAAACCCATCTCTTCAGGGAAGCCTACCCTGCCCTCACCTAACAGCCGATCTCCTCCATTCCTCCTACCACTCCATCCCCCACAGCCACTTCCTCCTGTACCTCTACCCCCTCCCTCCTAGATTGTAAGCTCCAAGGAGCAGGGCCCTCGAACCTCTTGTGTAATGTTTTGTTACTGTCTTGTCACATGTTCTGTCCCCCACTATAATGTACAGCGCTGAGCAAATCTTTTAGCACTATATAAATACTGTATAATAATAATACTTTCACAGAGGGGATTCCCCATCCTGTGTGCAGGGAATACGTTTCTGAGTCCCTACAGCATCCAGTTGCTGCATATTTCACCCTGTGGTTGATTTTGATAGGCTCCTGGCCCTGGACATTACACAGCACCTGTGCTTCCCCTGAGCCCAAAAGGAGCCTGGTTTTTACACTGTATGGGTCTATTTTCATGGCATACCTTCTTTTTGATTGAGAGAGGACATCACTGGCTCTCTGAGCTTCCCTATGCAATAAAAACGGACAGAAGGGGGCGCCAATCTAAGTGTAGAGGGTTATCATTTTGACCTGGACCCTCCCCGCTGGTGGACTTACGGCTTACCAAAGGATGACCTTACCATGCTTTCTTACCCATGATGTTTGTGAGTAGTTTTAATACCCTATGTTATTATTAACCCCTTGCCTACCGGGCACTTATACCCCCTTCTTTACCAGGCCAATTTTCAGCTTTCAGCGCTGTCGCACTTTGATTGACAATTGCGCGGTCATGCAAGATGGCGCCCATATGACATTTTTAGCATTGTTCTCTCACAAATAGAGCTTTCTTTTGGTGGCATTTAATCGCCGCTGAGTGTTTTACTTTTTGCGCTATAAATAAAAAAAGTGCAAAAAATTTGCAAAAAAAAAAAAAGTTACTTTGTTTCTATTATAAAATTTTGCAAACAGGTAATTTTTCTCCTTCTCCGATGTGCGTTGATAAGGCAGCACTGATAGGCGGCACTGATGATGGGTACTGATAGACAGCACTGATAGGTGGCACTCACTGGCAGCACTGCTAGGCATTGGCTGGCACAACCGCTGAGCACTGTTGGCAATGACTGGCAGCACTGCTAGGAATTGACTGGCGGCACTGCTAGGCATTGACTGGCGCAACCGCTGAGCACTGGTGGCACTGACTGGCAGCACTGCTGGGCACAGGTGGGTGGCATTGCACGGCACAGGTGGGCGGAACTGGTGGGTGGCACTGCTGGGCACAGGTGGGCGGAACTGGTGGGTGGCACTGCTGGGCACAGGTGGGCGGAACTGGTGGGTTGCACTGCTGGGCACCTAACCCTCTTGTATTGAACTGTATTGTCTCCCGTTCTATTGTAAAGTGCTGAGAAACTGTTGGCGCTATATAAATCCTGTATAATAATAATGAAAGGGGGGGGCCAGGGACAGTCAGGCTGGGGAGAAAAGGGCTAGATAATGCTGGGACCTCCCCCAGCCAGGAAATAAAGTAGGCTCTAACATGAGGCATCTTCGAACACAGACCATGAGAAGCTCACAGTGTGCAGCGTAAGCAAAGCGAGTCAGAAGAGGAGCCTGTGCAACTGTGCAAGAGTGAAGGGAAGGGCGGAGGTCAGCTTTAACTTTAAAAAAAAAAAAAAAAAAAACCTTTTTTTTTATACTTTAGATTTATTTTATCGGCAGAAAAGAATGGGACAGTAAGAAAAACATTGTCAGAAGGTCTAACCCTTCCCCGCACTCTACTAGACAAGAATTTTTGGTTTTGTACAGCCTTAGGCAATAGAGATGGGCCCTCATGAACAACAGACCCAAAGGGGGTCATTTACTAAAACTGTAGAGTGCAAAATCTGGTGCAGCTCTGCATAGTAACCAATCAGCTTCCAGGTTTTATGGTCAAAGCTTCGCTGAACAAGCTGAAGCTAGAAGCCGATTGGCCGCCATGCACAGCTGCTCCAGATTCGGAGTGCTCCAGTTTTAGTAAATCGCCCCCTAAAGAGTGGTTAAGGTGAGTTCAGCAGCAATAAAAGATTTTACCGATCTCAAAGATAATAAAATTGTCTGTTCATTAACATCTATTTCATTGCATTTTATATAAAAAAAATATGAGCAGCTAAATTCATTCACATGAAAATCATCAACATTCATTTTTTTCCCCCCCATTTTCAAGTTTTCGTTTCCACCATTGACAAGAATGGATTAGGAGAAGAGCCACGCCCCCTACGGGGTGGGCCACGTGTAAGGCAAGGTGTTTCTTCATTGACTGAGGGGTGTTCGGCACTGTTGGTATTGCGGACGCCAGTCGGCACTCCTCTTTCACAAGTTTGGCGCAGCCCAGTTTAAGAATTTCATGGCGACTTCGAATCCTAAGAAGCAAGCCTAGGGGGAGAAGAGAGAAGGGGGGGAAATGTGAGTAATTAAGCGGTTTTTACTTTGCAAACCTTTTCAATTAAAACATATTGATTGAGAAAGCGATGAGCGCGGGATTACACCAGTCCGCTCAAACAGGGAAATCTGTTAATCCAGATTATCAGCGGTCGCTGGAGGCCGGTTTAGAAAGCACTAATGATTTTCAGGCTCTGATCGCATTCTCCGCGCTTCCTTCTACTGCCGCGTCTATGAATGTTCCGGATGCAGCTCACGGACTTGGGAATCTGTAGAACCCGGGAGGATCTTAGCGAGGATTCACCAACTGTCTTTCAGTAGCTACTTATCTACAGCAGGGGTTGCCAAACTTTCTAAACAAAGGGCCAGTTTGGTGGGGGGGTGGGGGTCTGGGAAATCAGACTGTGGCCAGTGGGAGTATTAAATGTCCTTGGTGTCAGAGGGAGGAAGAGCGGCCCGTCGTCGGGGGTCAGAGGGTGGAAGAGCGACCCGTCGTCGAGGGTCTCAGAGGGAGGAAGATTGCCCCGTCCTTGATCTCAGTGGGAGGAAGAGCACCCCAGTTATGGATCTCAGTGGGAGGAAGAGCACCCCAGTTATGGATCTCAGTGGGAGGAAGAGCACCCCAGTTATGGATCTCAGTGGGGGGAAGAGCTCGTGGACCTCAGTTCTGGGAAAATCAGACTGTGGTCAGTGGGAGTATTAAACATCATTGGTATCAGAGGGAGGAAGAGCGCCCCGTCGCTGGCGTCAGAGGGAGGAAGAGCGCCCCGTCGCTGGCGTCAGAGGGAGGAAGAGCGCCCCGTCGCTGGCGTCAGAGGGAGGAAGAGCGCCCCGTCGCTGGCGTCAGAGGGAGGAAGAGCGCCCCGTCGCTGGCGTCAGAGGGAGGAAGAGCGCCCCGTCGCTGGCGTCAGAGGGAGGAAGAGCGCCCCGTCGCTGGCGTCAGAGGGAGGAAGAGCATCCAGTCGCTGGCGTCAGAGGGAGGAAGAGCGCGCCGTCATTGATCTCAGTGGGAAGAGCACCCCGTCATTGATCTCAGTGGGAGGAAAAGCGCTCCGTCATTGATCTCAGTGGGAGGAAAAGCGCTCCGTCATTGATCTCAGTGGGAGGAAAAGCGCCCCGTCATTGATCTCAGTGGGAGGAAAAGCGCCCCGTCATTGATCTCAGTGCGAGGAAAAGCGCCCCGTCATTGATCTCAGTGGGAGGAAAAGCGCCCCGTCATTGATCTCAGTGGGAGGAAAAGCGCCCCGTCATTGATCTCAGTGGGAGGAAAAGCGCCCCGTCATTGATCTCAGTGGGAGGAAAAGCGCCCCGTCATTGATCTCAGTGGGAGGAAAAGCGCCCCGTCATTGATCTCAGTGGGAGGAAGAGCTCGTTGGCCACAGTGGAGAGGGGGGGGGGGCTGGGAAATTAGACTGCGGCCAGTGGGAATATTAAATGTTGTTTGTTTCAGTGGGAGAAGAGTGCCCCTTCAACGGTGTCAGTGGGAGAAGAGCGCCCTGTCGTTGGTGTCATTAGGGGGAATAGCTCCACGTCGTTTGGGTCAGTGGGAAGAAAAGCACCCCAAGGGTTGGATAAAAGCAAGCAGAAGCTGCAGTTTGAAGACAAATGATCTTCAGCACTGGTTCTCAACATTCTTGGGACCACAGCCTGGTAAAT